>NW_027497138.1:0-144350 GCF_021521415.1 Bidens hawaiensis | reverse complement strand
AGTGATTGCTGATCGAGATAAACAGATTGCTGACCACCAGGTAAAGGTGGTGGAACTGAACCGCAAACTTGAGCAGTTCAGGAATTCCTCGGCCATCCTTGATCACCTCGTGAGTGATCCAGGTACCTCTGCAAAGAGGGGAGGAATCGGATATAATGAAGTTCCACCACCCTTTAACCACAACTATACTTATAATCCGAGTGTTCAGAAATCTGTCGATTTCGAAGTTCCTCAGACAACTCCAATCAAGATTACAAGTGTAAAACCAAGTGTTAGCTGTGGAGAAACAAGTTCGAAAGTTTCTAATGTGAATATTTCTGTTTTGAGTCCAGTCTCATCGGATTCGGATAAGTTGTCTGAATCTGATCAGACAAAAGAGGAGGTAGGGTTACCCACCGATGGAGATAAAAATGAAGTTTCTAAAAAGAGTTCTCCACTCAATCCGTACGTTCCACCTTATGTGAGACGAACGGCTGGTAACGCTGCCTCTACATCCAAACCAACATTTGACAAGAAAATGGAGAGTAGATGTTGCTTTAGATGTAACAAGTTAGGACATCTAGTTGCAGATTGCCCTTTGAAACCGAGATTTAGAGATGTAAAGACAAATAAAAATGAGAATAAGCATCATTTTGTTCCTGCTAAAAATGAAAACTTTAAAAAATGCCAAAATATAACGAATTCAAGTTTTCATAAAAACCAACCTCATTTTTACAACCAAACCTCAAGATATAACACCTTCAATTCTCAAAGGTTTGGAAGGCATTACACACAATCTGCAGGGAGATTCCCTAACAGGACTTACAGAAATTATCCTGATGCTAACTTAAGAAAGCCAGGGTACGGGACGTATCGATCCAAGACCAATTGGTCTTGGGTCCCAAGATTCTAACTCTTTGTTTTATTGTGCAGGAACAGTTGAACAGGGCTGCAAACAATCTTTGGATTGTAGATAGCGGCTGTTCCAGGCACATGACAGGCAACAGACACTTGTTGCAAGACTTAAAACCTGTTCAGGGAGCTAGAGTTAGTTTTGCTGGTGAAAGCGGAGGAAGGATTACCGGTAGAGGAACTGTGTCGAATGGGAGAATGACACTTGAAAACGTAAATTTTGTGGAGGAATTAAAGCACAATCTGCTGAGTGTGTCGCAGATCTGTGATAAAGAATACACTGTCCATTTCACTAAGAATGAAGCGATTGTATTGAAGCCTGGTTTTCATATACCAGAAGAATGGATAGTAATGAAAGCTCCACGTGAAACGAATACATACGTGATGGATATGAGGTCTACTGAAATGGCCACCGGAGAATCCTGTTTAATGACAAAGGCAAGCGAATCAGAATCAGAATTATGGCACAGGAGAATGGGACATATTCATCTTCGTAAGATGAACTTCATTGTCAAAAATGGGCTTGTAATGGGCGTTCCCTTAAAGAGTTTTAACTTTGAAGATAATGCATAGTGTGCAAGAAGGGAAAACAACACAAGAAAAGCCATCTCACCAAGACGATCAACTCAATTGCTGGTACTCTAGAACTACTTCATATGGATCTCTTTGGTCCGGTGAATGTACAAAGTCTAGGTGGTACTTCTTACTGCTTGGTGATAACTGATGACTACTCACGATACTCGTGGGTATATTTTCTGAAAACGAAAGACGAGACGACTCAGATGGTGAAGAATCTAATTACAAAAGTCGAGAACGTCATGAGTAAATCAGTTAAATTCATCAGAAGCGACAATGGGACAGAGTTCAAGAACTTTGAGATGGAAATCTTTTGTCTTCAGAAGGGTATTGAGCATCAATACAGCGCTCCGTATACTCCACAACAGAACGGAGTAGCTGAAAGGAAGAACCGAACGTTGATTGAAGGAGCCAGAACTATGCTGGCAGACTCAAAGCTTCCTGTGATGTTCTGGGCTGAAGCAGTTGCTACAGCCTGCTATGTTCTGAATCGGGTGTTAACCGTTAAGAGACTTGGAAAAACTTGTTACGAGCTTATGCACGGAAGGAAGCCCAACTTGTGCGGTCTTGAACCTTTTGGGTCTCCTTGTTCGATTTTGAAGACTAACTCGAAATTTGGTGAAGTAGCCGATGAGGGAATCCTAGTCGGTTATGTTGTTGGGACTCCCAACAGACGGGTCTTCAATACGACAACTTGCAAGGTGGAGGTGGTTTGTAACACCGACATTACTAGTTACCAACCGCCAAAACCAAGCAATGGACCTGCTGAGCTGTTTGACTATGTTAAACTTTTTAAGTCGTTTAACGTACCTACTTTGGAAATTTCTGAAGAAGACGAAAGAGCAGTGACGAAGATGATTTTTGATGAGGAAGAGGAGGTAGTGCAACATCAGATGACAGAAAAATCTCAGCCTTCCACATCAAATCCTATCGATACCCCTGCGGCCTCAACTGAAGATGAGTTTATTAATCCTTTTCACTCACAGCCAGAAACAACCATAGATGAGATCTCTTCGAACTTGGAAGACAATTTACATGTCGGTGCTGTTCCGACCACGAGAATTCACAAAGATCACCCTTTGGAGAACGTTATAGGTGATGTGTCCTCGAGTGTACAAACCAGAAGTAGCTTGAATGAGCACACCTGTGTTTATACAAGCATAAAAGAAACGGGTATAATGAATGAATGTTTGTACTCCTGCTTTATAAGCCAAATTGAACCAAAGAATTATCAAATGGCTTTAAAGGACAGCTCGTGGGTCGAAGCCATGCAAGAAGAATTGGCTCAGTTCGAGAAAATGGAAGTTTGGACCTTGGTTGAAAAACCAAGAAATGTGCATGCTATAGGCACGAAATGGGTGTTCAAGTGCAAGAGGGATGAAAAGGGGATTATCGTGAGAAATAAGGCGAGGCTGGTTGTTAAAGGTTTTAATCAACAAGAGGGTATTGACTACAATGAGGTTTTCGCTCCTGTTGCCCGGTTAGAAGCGATTCGATTGTTTTTGGCGTTTGCTGCATCTAAAAAGATGAAGGTGTTTCAGTTAGATGTGAAGAGCGCGTTTCTTAACGGGAAAGTTGATGAGGTTGTGTTTGTTGAACAACCTCCGGGTTTTCCTGACCCAGACTTTCCGGATCACGTATACAGGTTGAGCAAGGCGTTATATGGGTTACATCAGGCACCTCGTGCCTGGTATTCAACGTTATCGGACTACTTGCTGGAAAATGGTTTTGAAAGGGGATTGATTGACAGTACGCTGTTTGTGAAGAGAGAAGGATGTGACTTCTTACTGGTTCAAGTCTACGTGGATGATATCATTTTTGCTGCATCAAGAGTATCCATGTGTCAGGATTTTGAGGCTGTCATGAAGAAACGATTCGAGATGAGTGCTATGGGTGAACTAACCTTCTTTCTAGGATTGCAGGTTGATCAGAAGAAGGATGGGATGTTCATTCATCAAACAAAGTATGTTCATGATGTGCTGAAGAGATTCAAGATGGAGGACAGTTCTCCATATGACACCCCAATCTGCGTCAATCACAAATTGGGCGCTGAATCAGATGGTGACGCAGATGTGGACCCTACTCTGTATCGGGCGATAATAGGTTCATTAATGTATTTAACTGCTTCTAGGCCCGATATAATGTTTTCTGTTTGTCTTTGTGCTCGTTTTCAGGCAAACCCAAAGGAATCTCACATGAAAGGTGTGAAGAGGATTTTGCGGTATCTTAAGGGCAAGCCGAAACTAGGGTTGTGGTACCCAAAGGGGGGAGACGTTGAACTGGTGGCGTATACAGATTCTGATTATGGTGGCTGTAATCAGAGTCGGAAGTCAACAACAGGAGGCTGTCAGTTTCTTGGAGGAAGATTAGTTTCCTGGCAGTGCAAGAAACAGACATCAGTTGCAATTTCAACATGCGAAGCTGAATACATGGCAGCATCCAACTGCTGCTCTCAGGTTTTGTGGATTCAGCAACAATTGCGCGACTATGGTCTGAATTTCTTACTTACTCCTATTTTAATTGATAACACTGCCGCCATCTCAGTAATTAACAATCCCGTGAAGCACAGTAAAACTAAACATATTGACATTCGTCATCACTTCATACGGGATTGTGCTGAGAAGAAACTGATCAAGATCGAAAAAGTTGATACACTTGAAAATTTTGCTGACTTGTTTACAAAAGCGTTTGATAAATCTAGATTTCAAAACCTAATTGAGCTAAACGGGATGATCAATCCCGAGTAACCATGTCTTTGATTTTCAAAAAAAAAAAAAAAAAAAAAAAAAAAAAAAAAAACATGGGTCATTTTTGCTTAAAATGAGTCGGTTACCTCAGTTTGATGGACATATCCTAGGATATGTTTTGGTCCTCGTTTCAACTTAGAGAATGAGGATAGCCATTAACCGGAAGACTGAAAGTGACCGGTGCAGCTATGACGTGTGTTCTTTCAGTTGCTGAAAATTAGTCGGTCATACTTAGTAAGAAGGACACATACTTGTATGTGGTCGGTCCAGTTGATCCATTGGATCTTCAGGATAGCCGTTTACCTGACGACTTTGACGTGATTGGGGCGATTGAATTTAAAGTTTTTTTTTAAGGGAAATGAAATTAATTTTCAAGTCTGTTACTTCGTATGAAGTTCTATGCTGTGTTTAACAGAAAATTGATCCAACCTTGGAATTTGATATATATACTAATCGTGTGTGCTTAACTAGTGAAGTTATTAGGCTTAAAAGGCTTTAGAACAGTCATTGTATGTCGTGGTAATTTTTATGGTGCGTAAAAGTGTATGTGATACTAACTTAAACTACTCGAATTTACGTGGAAACTCCTTAAGAGTTTTGAATGTCTTCACACATATCTTTCCGAATGATAGGCAGAAAAGCGACTACCCAGTCATACACGAGCCCCTGAGTGATCTGATTCCCGTGAAGAAAGCATTTCAAGACACTGCAGTGATCCAGATTCGGGACTTGCAGTAGTTTAATACTCCGAAGTCAATAAGAATGTTTGGTTAAAAAAAAAAAAAAAAAAAAAAAAAAAAAAAAACATGTATATTTTTAGTACTTATGAGACATAGTAACAATCAAGACTTCTCATGTCTGGAGTAAGAAGAGAACGGGAAGCAGTCAACGAGTATATACAAGTTAATCAGACATTATGGGTCGAAGTCAATTCGGGGTGACTTGGGTATAGCCAAATACGCTTTGAGAATAGATAGAAGACATCATTATCTCTGAGATGTTGCCAACTTAAATTTTTGAGCTTAACTGAACCTTAATCCGTATCACAGAAACGATGAAAACCATTTACGTTATTTACATGCTTGCAACCTGTGTCTCTATGTCATAATACAGCCAAAGACGGATCTAAGTGACAGTCACATCGTTAGTATGATTCCTGTTAGGATCTTTTCTAAAACGTAGTGGTCCCTGACTAGACTGAAATTTGATCCCTTATTTCGTTAAAATTTTTCTAAGTTTTTTTTAGTTTTTGTAGTTATATTATTTTATTGTTGGTTACTGGGTCTTGATCATATTTGTTTAACTCTTTTTGGTAATTTCTAAGGTTAAATTCAGGATTATTCAAACTTAAAGGGCTGATTTTGAAAATTACGGGCGAAGTTGTTGAATTCAGCGAAGTTATGCTTAACTTCGCCTTGGCGAAGTTAAGCGTAACTTCGCCTAAACCAACTCAGCCCTATATAAGGACTTTCTAACGGGAACAGTAACATATATTGAAAACTTTCCGGCGAACATAATATCAAATACAGATTATCCGCGATCTTGTTATCTTCGATTTCGATCCTTGATTTCAGTTTCTAGTACTCATTGACGGTATGTATGGTCAATATCTTTCACAAACATACTCATTCTCTATAGTTTTACCCGGTTCGAGACCTCGGACCCGAGGTCTTCATTGATGGATCATTAAATCGGTCCGAAACGTCGGATAACACTTGTTTGAATCTGAACAGTCGCCGTTTCAGATTCAGGCGAAGTTAAGGTTTACGCGAAGTTATTCTCAACTTCGCCAGTGGCTTAAGTTCGCCTTCAGCGAAGTTATCCACAACTTCGCTTGAAGCTTAATTTCGCCTATGGCGAAGTTATCCATAACTTCGCCTTGAACACAACTTCGCCTATTTCAAATTTTTTATAAGTTTATAGACGAACTTACAGATGAAGCGAAGTTGTTCCCAACTTCGCCTCACCTTTAAATTCGCCTGTACATCACAACTTCGCATATGGTACACAGCGAACTTGTAAGATGGTTTTATGGTCTCTAACTTGATTTGTTTTGTGCAGATATGGCTGCTGTTGGAGGTGCTGGAGGTGATGATGGTGATGAGCAACGACAATTCTTCCCAGCTCATAACCAATACATCACTTTGGATCCAGACGCACGAGGCGTTGAAGACTATAGGGAGATTATCACATTTCTCCAACGATCACGAGTTTTTCACGCGATCACTAATACACTACCCATATCTCTGCCCAACATTCAAGATTTCTGGCAGACGGTGTATTATGATTGCAGACCTGAGCCTCCAGTGATGCGAGCAACTGTCAATGGTCAAGACATACAGTTTTCCTCGGAAGACATACGGTTGGCTCTGCAGTTCGGTGATGAAACGAGAGACGACCCAACGGAATTCGTAGCTCCTTTCCGTGACGGAGCTTACTTAAGGATGGGTTATTCGGGTCCGCTGGGGGACTCGCAGAGGAGGAAAGGCTTTCTGCTGGATCAATGGCGCTTTTTGATGCATGTGTTGATAGTATGCATGTCCGGCAGAAAGGCAGGAACAGATGGGATGGGTGCGACGATGCAATCGGCTATGATTGCGCTGACTTACAACCGCAGATATTCGTTTAGTCAGCTAATCTTTTACGAGATTGATCGTCAGAGACGGGCGACGGCGCGCGAGCGTTTTATTATGTATCCTCGGTTCCTACAAATGATTATCAATCATGTCGCTCCGTCTGTACCGCAAAGACGCCCTATCAGATACGTTGAGTGCGTAACAAAACGTATCTTTGCTCAGTGCAGAACGTCGAGCACTCGAAGCAACCCTGAGCGGCGTCCCAGGCATACTCCACTTTTCGGGTATCTCATTAACCCGGAGTATGTTCCTGCAGGAGGGGACGAGTTCAGGGATCCGCAACCACATCAGGCGGCAGCACCTCATGCTGTATCAGCTGCGCCTGTTGTATCTTCTGCTGCTGTGCCAGCTACTATATCTCAGGCTGTGTCCAATGCTGAAAACGTTGATCTAGATGCTGCTTTTAGTGGACATGGTTTGTTTGATATGGATGTCTCGGGTCCTCAGTTTATGGATGTTACCAGAGCAGCTACTTCGGTAGCTGACTCTGATCTAGACGAGACGTTTGCTGAGGCAAGAAGACTTATGGTGTCTCGTGAACGGACTACGGGAAAGAGGCCGAGAACTGTGGGGGAGGATGAGGATGAAGTGGATGAAGAGGAGGCAGTACAGATTGTGCTAAGACGCTCAAGAAGAGAACAGAGAGGGATAGGTTCGGGAGCTGGAGAATCTTCAAGACTAGTACGTTTTGCTCCACCTGCCTTATCTGGTATGTCTCTTATTCCTACTACTGCACAGGTTTCAGCGATCGAGACGTCGGCACCAACAATTGTGTCCCTACCACCTCAACCGCTTAATCCACCGGTGGTAGTTGCACGGTTTGTGGAGTCGACAATCACCTCTACTGCAGGGTTACCAAGTGTACCACCTGCGGTCACTTCTGCTGATGTTCCACCAACTCCATTGCCTACTTCAGATACCGAGAGGATTCTTTCGCTAGAGCGGATTGTTGCTGAACAGTCAAAGACTATTGACCGCCTAGTGGAATCCAATCGACTACAAGCTGCCCTCCTGGTAGAACATGGACGAATAATAGATGCCTTCAAGGATTACTTGGCATCTCAGGGGGAGAAGACGTGTAGGGGCGATGTGTTGAGAACGAAAAGACGAGAAGATCATGACGATGATCCCAATGCACCTTCAGGTGCAGGTGGTGAGCTGCCAAGAACCTCTCAGGCTCTTGGAGCTTCCACAACTGAGGGGGAGTCTACAAATGCAGCTGGTGATGATGTTGTAGTTGTGGATGACGACGCTGATGTTGAAGACGTTATTGATGCGTTGAAGGAGTTGGATGAGGAGGAGGACGATGAGTTGATGGATGATGATGACGTGTTGCCTATGGATGAGATTGAGAGGATTGGAGAACAGATTAATGTGGAAGATGTATTAGAAGAAGGTGAGATTGTAGATGAGTCAGTGGAACATGAGATTCCAGCTGTTGAGAGATCAGAATTGGGGGATGAGAGTGTGATAGAAGATACAGTATGGGAGGAGCAGCCGAACTGGAAAGAAGGCTGTGCTCAGTGGTTTGTTAAAACCAAGAAGCCTGCAGTGCCAACGATGTTCAGAAAGACTTATAATATAAAGGGCTATGCAGAGTCAAAGAAAGGAATCATATGCTGGTTGTACGACAAAGAGCTGAAACTATTTGTGATCAAACGGTACGACGGCATTCAGTACTTTAAGAGATTGTTGAGATCTCTGAATTCCTTACCAGAATGTGAGGTGAGAGATTTAGCGAGATTGGGGCTGATCAATAGAAGTAATGATGATATGGCAAGAATCATTGGGAAGATCGTCTGGAAAGAAGCCATTAAAGACAAAAAGTTTGAACTCCTAAAGCCTCAAAAAGGAAAGTTGATAGAAGACAAAGATCGTGGAATGAGGGCTGACGGCAAACCTTGGATGGTAATGAAGTATAAACCAGTCCGTCATTTGAAAGAAGTACCGATGAAAGTTATGCCCAAGAACGTCCTAAAAGATTTAAAATGGTGGTACGTGGATTGTGAGACAGCTGAGGCGGTAATGGAAGATGAGGATGAACAAGAAGTACTTCGGGTGTACGACCCGATGCATCTTGTTAATCTATCGAAGGATGATTTGAAAGTGCTCAACGAGAAGAAGATCTTCTACATTCCTGCTTGGAAGGATCAAGCTAGGAAATATCAAAGGGTAGTGTCGGTATGTGTGAGAGAAGGGGCGCACGCGTAGAGGTAAAGATTACAAGACTCAAGATTTGAAGATCAAGATATGAAGCTACTGCCAAGGGGGAGTCTGTTGGTACATGTATGTCAGTAGTTCATAGTCTAGCATTTGTAATCGAGTCTGTAATGTAATTATGTTTTGTTTATGTTTGTTTTGTAATGCGCGAAGTTGTCAACAAGTTCGCTATGGCGAACTTGTTGAATCAGCGAAGTTATTGACAACT
The DNA here is from genome assembly GCF_021521415.1 of Bidens hawaiensis. Taxonomy (NCBI): domain Eukaryota; kingdom Viridiplantae; phylum Streptophyta; class Magnoliopsida; order Asterales; family Asteraceae; genus Bidens; species Bidens hawaiensis. Next base: position 135,072 of record NW_027497138.1, on the reverse strand, counting down.
TCGCCTGTGGCGAAGTTGTCGTGTTTATATACTGTTTCAGACGAAACAGTTTAGTGAGTAGTTCGTTTAGGGTTTTCGTTTCAGTTTTCAGTAACCGAGTTACGTGTCATAGTCTGTAACGGTGACCTCGGGTCACGTGTTTGTTATCAATATAACGTGGTTGGTTTATTGCTTGTGTGTTCGATCTCTACATACTCTACACTCGTATCTACCTACGCAGGGATTCCGCACCTGCGTTGTTAGAGACATCCCGTGTACGATCCGTCCAGGAACCTACAGTTTGTGGGGACTTGTCAAGTGTTAGTACTTAGATAATCCACATCATCACACGTTTTCAAGTATATAAGTATATGTAAACACGCTTTTCACCCCAAAAGTTCGTAAAACAGTTTAGAAAGTGGGGGTCGTGAAACTCACCTTATCGTAGTTCGCATGGAAATTATGTATCAATAAGTCAGGTGCCTCGCTTATAGCCTGATTCCTATAAACGGTATCGTATCGTTAATACTAGTACAGTGTTCAAGCTAAGTCGGGCTGTATAGATAATCTGGGTATAGCTGTTAGGCCCAGAGCATGACCATAGTCTTAGATTGTGACGTTGTATACTATGAAATGTTAAAAACTGGATTTGGCTCAGTTTCACCGTTTCCCGAGCCTAGCCAAGTTGGTTGTTTATGCGTTTCGGGATTAGGTAAGATCACATAAACTTAAGTAAATATATTGATTGATAAAATGATTTGATTTATTAAAGAATTTTAAGGTTTCGGTATCTGGTTTGATCGCAGGGTTCGTTTCCGTTTTCACACGGGTTTGATTATACAAAACGTGTACAATCCACCCGAATTGTCCGGAATTCTCGTAAAAAGTTTGTTTTTATCAATATCATTCAAAAATATGATATTTGACCACTTTTGACATTTTGACACACCAGTCAGTCCGTTAAACACAAAACTGCCGGTTTCGTTAAAACAATTATAATTTAAATCTTTGATTAATCATAACTAAATATGTACTTATATATAAATTATGTAAATTTTTGTAAAAATACATTAAGACATGGAGAATTTTATAAAAATATTTTCAGAAATTTTATGATTAATTATTTACTTATAAAAATTCATTTAATAGGTTATAATCGTGTAATAAATGGCCTGTTTATATCAAAAGACCTCCGAAAAATCCGATAATTTTTACAAATGGCCTAAATGTTATTAAATAGCCCCTGAAAAATCTCCAGAACCTAAATCTTTTGACAAAATGCCTTTTTGTGCGTTTTTCGGCTATTAAGATTCGGTTAAATCATAATTGCACAAACCATACTTAGGCATTTCCAATGATCCCCAAACTTTACCAGTGATCTTACCGTCACATATTAGTCTCCAAAACCAAATTTCAGAATTTTTCAATATGTTTAGCTATTTTTTCCAAAATAAACGCTCATAAACGGAAATAAATTCACCAAATATTCTCCGCTTATCGAAAAATTGCCAAATTTGAACAGGGACTCATTTATATGATCCCTAATGTCCCAGCAAATTTTCACAAGCTAACAACAAGCACGTCACAACCTAATACAAAACAGCCCTTAAACGAGTGTTACGGGTTTACCTTGTCGGTTTTCGATGAGTTTTGCTAGCTTAAACGACTCTCCGGGTCTCGGGTTGCAAACTCAGTATATCTACATATCATATAACATCAAACCAAGCATAAATCATCCATGTGACAGCCTTGATAATTAGGGTTTCAGTTTTGGGTTCAAACCGAACTTTCTAACCGTAAAAACGTTGTATTCATGTTCTAATCCGCGTTTTTGACCAAAAAAGTATATGTTCCTGGTTTGTAAACATGTTTAACATCAAAACATGGTTTTACTTGATTTTTATGGTTTTTGGATGGTTAAACATGTTTAAAACTAATCAAGGATTAATTTTTCATGGTTAAACTATGTTAATCATGGTTAAAAATCTAGAAAAAATCACTAATTACCTTAGGGTTTTGATGAAACTTGATGAAGAAGAGAGTGTCTGCTGATTTCTGGAAATTTTCCTTTATAAATATCTTCTTAATATTTATTTATATAAAAGATACTAGAAGGGGGTGGGCTGTCCCCTTTTGCGGCCGCAAGGATATAAGGGCCCATTGGGCCTCCTTTTGGCCCAATGGTGCCTCGGTTTTCGTGCCATGCGTAAAAGTTGGTCCAAAATTTAGTTCGGGTTCGGTTTTTTGCAAGAAAACTAGTTCGAGTGCGAAAACCAGCGCGAAAACGAGTGTTTTTCAGCCTAGTTTTGTAAAATAAGAAAAACGTACTGACTCGTTGTAAAATTCCAAAATATTTTCACGGATTGCTTAGAACATGTCATATAAGTGTTTTATAAATCTTTTTCGGCTTAACGGATGCTACAATGCTCGTTTTGATATTAACGATTGCGTTTAAGCTTATAGCGTATCGATAAACGAAACCTTTTTCGTTTAAAAAGTTTTAAACGTATTGGGGCCTAAATATCGATATGTTAGCCTCTATAACATATATATAACTCGTATATGACCCCTCAGTATGTATACGGGTCATAATTAGTATCGGTCGGTTACTCGTTTAAGCACTACGAATTAACCGATTTATCGTTTACTTGCTACGTAGTGAATATAGTATACCTCGTTTTGTCACGAATGTCACACTTTTCAAACGGACAAATGTAAACTCAAACAAACAAATGGAAACCACAACGAATAAAAGAAGACTAGAATGAGGGACTCGCCTCCTTAGTCATCCCACGAGCCCAGATAGCCCCATTCAGTGAAAACAAAAGCCCACCAGTTGTAGATAGCCCCGTTCAGTGAAAACAGAAGCTACACTTATCAAACGAACAAATGTAAACCAGAACGAGTAAAAGGAGACTATAATGAGAGACTCACCTTCTTAATCATCCCACGAGTTCCTAATAGCCTCATTTAGTGAAAACAAAAGCTCATGAGTTGCTGCTAGCACCGTTAAGTGAAAACAATAGTAACACTTTTCAAATGAACAAATGAAAGTCCGAACGAACAAATGAAAACCACAACGAGCAAAAGAAGTCTAGAATGACGAACTCACCTCGTTGAACATCCCATGAGTCCCTTAAAGTTAGGAAATAAATTAACTACTAGAAAATTGAATTTTTGGCGCGATTGTGTTTCTTTTTTCGACACGGTGCTATCCAAAAACATCGTCTAAAAACGTCTTTCTCATTAAGCTTGTAAATCATGTGCCAACAAACTGTGTCTAAAGGTTTATAGTTGCGTCTAAAATTTGAGATTACACCTTTAGCAACGGTTTTTAAAAACCACGTCTATGAATGATTTCTTATTCCTTATTCAATTCGTAACCTAATTAATGATGCACCCTTTTTTTAGGCGGTTTAATGGACAACTGCGTCTAAAAATTAAACTAGCTTTTGCAGCACTATTTTTTGCCGCACTCTAAAACCGTGTCTAAAAGCAATTTTCACGGCGTCTATAAATTATTCTTCTATCAGTAGTTTCGTGGAAATTCCACGTTAATATTTTGCATTAGTTTGATTATATACTAGTTAATGTAATTCTGATATCATACTTAAGCCAATAGAAACCCTCACTTTCAGTTGCTAGTCTATATAAACTATAAAGATAAAGATACATAAAAATATAAGGTTGACAAAGAAAACAGGAAAACAAAATATTACAAATGAATATGAATTTTCTTAACAATTATAATAGCAATCATATCGTTAATATGCAATATTAACAACACTTTACAGACGAAAGCCTAGGACATAATCATACATATTTTGTTTTCTCTCCTTAATACCACATGAACTGCATCAAATGAACGAAACTCTTGCCTTGTTGCTTCCTTTTCGCTAAACAATGCGTACGCATACCATATTTATATTCAACACATCTGTACTATATAAGGGTTCACCCTTCCAACGAATCTGACTCATCATAGAAAAATGTAGCATGATACATTTATCTATGACCAGGTCCTCTATCACTAGGACCCGAAGAAGCCATTTTGTACTCTTGAACTTTTCTTGCAACAAGATGATATGTAGTTACTCTTGTCACGACCATTCGTGTTATCCTAGTAGTCGTTGTGTCTAGAGTTGGTGGTGGTGGTGGTATGTTCATTGACATCGCGGAAGCAACCATGATCGTGAACACCAATGCACACGAGCATAGGCTCGTTTTGGTTGTCATCGATGATGGTATGTTCGAATTTAGTGTGTGTTTTAAAAGTGAGTGTCTTGTGTGTGAATTAAGGGAATATTAAGGAAGGATGGTGGAGGAAAGGGAAGGAGAAAGAATGGTGTGTGGTTTGTTAATTAAAGAAGATACTTTTCTTATTATATAAAGGGGTCAAGATGACTAAAGGACGGTGAAGGGCTTTTTGGAATGTTGGGGGTCCTCTTTTGGTGTTTGAATGATGGAGATTTTATTAGGTATTACATCTTTTTCAGAAAATACTTTTCTTTTAATTTTTAAATAACAAATAATTATTTTAGAGATTTTTTTTTCTCTTATAATGTGAAAGCTAATTAGATTATGGTTGGTCATGGGTTAGTGCCTAGTAGTAGAGTTAAACTCTTTAAATACCTAAAGGGTCTGTATTCAAGTTCTGGAAAGTAAGAAATTTACGGTTAAAGAAAACTAGGTTATGGCTGTAAAAGTTAACTATTGCACGTATGCTAATAAATCAATCCAAAATTTTGATCTACAATCATATTATTATTATGAACCTAGAATTTAAAAATATAAAGATAAGAGTTCTTGTCATTAACTTTATATTTGTATTATTTTACTATTTTAGTTACAAGTAATTTACATTTTTGTATGATTTGGGTTAAATTTATGAATTTTTGATATTAGGATTACAATTTCTACGGATTTGGTCCCTTTGATCATTGTTTGCCTTCGTAATAGTCCATTTTCTTAATAATGGTTAACTTTTCTGTTAAGTCAATATAAATATATCTATTTAGTATTTACCGTAACTTTTAGGAAAACAACTATAAAATTCCTAAACTTCATTTTCCTTCCGTGCTTACCAAGCTTCTATCTTCAGTGAACCTAGCAATGACTCTCTAGTAGTGTTTACCATTGTTGTTACCCATTACCAACCCTGCTATACATGCTCACGAGAATAACAATTTTATATTAAGTTAAGTTCTCTTTCTCTCTCCACGCAACCTACACGTAGTATTCCCGAGTCTCATTCAAAAAAGGCAAATTAAAGGAGTTGGAAGAAAGAAAAAAAATGTGTTTCATGGTTTTTTTTTAAGAAAAAAAAATGGAAAGAAAATGAAGGAAAATAACATATAAATTCTTTATCGTTCTTTACATTTTTTGTTGTTGTAATAAAAGTGAAAACACGGTAATTAATTAGATGTTTCCCATTGGTGATTGAAAATGATTTTGTGTTCCGTTGTTTTGGTACATATTCGAATTCAAAGTTTGACCATGACTTGAAAATGACTTTTGTTGGTGGAGTTTTGGGAATGAAATTTGCATCTCCAATCACACTCATCTCCAATGCATTTGGGATTCTCTTTTCTTCATAACCTTTCTTTTCCATAAAGAAACAGACAAATATGTCAATTATTATTAATTCATTATGGTCGCAAACTTTTATTAAAATACGTTATCAGTATTGTAACTTTATAACCTTCTGGTATATATATATATATATATATATATATATATATATATATATATATATGCTGATATTGCTGGTTTGCACCATTTTAATTAGCTAATTCACCACAAATTAGCAAAGAACCTTTGAAATAGTGATATCAAAATTTTAGATATGGTTTTGGTTTCTTAAATGATAGTTTAAATCCATAAGTAAAAAAAACAAAAATTAAAAAGCCGTTCAAAATAAAAAGAAAAAACAAAAACAAAAACAACTTGATGCATTAGCTAATGAATGCCGATTTTGTTTGTTTCATTGTTTTTTTTAAATGAGTATAAGCACTGGTACACAACTGATAGTAAGACATAGGTTTCCCAATTGTGGTTTCCTCTTGAGTGGGTGGACCGAGTCTTTGTTGATAAAAGCAAAGATCACATGGCATCAATTGCCATTAAGACCACCAACAATAGCTGTTTTAGTTTTTTCGTTTTTTTAATTTATATTTTGAGTTATTATTATTCTATTATTTGTATAAGTTTAAAAGAACCACAAATTCTTCACATCCTTTCTAATTTGTGAACTTTATATTTTAACTTTTACCCAATATTCTTTGCCCTCTTCATTTCTTCTCTCCTTAAAAACTTCCCCAAGCGTTGTTCATAAATGTTCTAACAAGAGTCCATATAGTCATGTATGACATGTCATAAAAAAAACTTGTTGATAGGTAACGAGTATCGTATCCATTCCTTAAAAATGTAAAATTATTTTTTTATCTAATCCCAGTAAAGTTAAATGTTTTTCTATGTGGATTTATAGATGAAGAATAGGATGTAGGAGAACCGTAAGTATAAATAAAAGTTTATTTGTCAGTTATGGTCTATGAATCTTATTGAAAGTAACATTTGTAGATGAATAATTGAATATAACACTCGATTATTTTATGTAACTTTCTTTATGAAAGCAAGAGTGTGTTGGAAGTTTTAAGTGTGTGAATGAAGGAAGTGATGGAAGTAGTAATCCCACATCGGTTTGGGAACAAAATAATGAATGGTTTATAAGGTAGTGACCTTACACCCATTTGAATTCATTATGACATGTTTTACCATAAGTCCTACGCGCGCGTAGGGTGGGGGTTGCAAATTTGGGTTTCTAGACTAGACATCCATCGAACTCGTGCGTGCCCGCACGTCCCGCAGACACGAATGCAACTCCGAAAACCCGAGCCCGCAGTTTTATAATCTACACTAATGGCCATTATTTGATATTATTATTATTGTATGACATGCAGTGATGTACCGTACCAGAACTGGTACCGAAGTTATCGATCCCGAAAATCTCAAATCAGGATACCGATCCTGAAACTTAAAACTTTGGTACCGATAATACCAAATCGGTATCACTGGTACCAATTTTGCTCATCCCTAGTTCTATGTCAGAACTTGACAGTCCTAGCATATTGCATATACATTATTAAGTTGTGAAAAAGAGTTTAACAAAATTATTAGCAACTTAAAACCAAATTAAAGTATAAAAAAACCTATTCACCACTCTAGTTTTCTGCAAGGTTAAATCAATCAAACCAGTCAAGAAGGAAACAAACAGAAAATAAAAACTTACATATTTAAACTCGTTTATATTGTCCAGAAAAAAAAAAGATTTCAATTCTAGATTTACCTGTCAAAACCTCATTTTTAATCCTCTCTCTAGTGGGCTGCTATTAATTTCATTTGTGGGCTTGTGGGCTAGGAGTTAGTTCTAGTTGGTGGACCGCTCTAGCCTTTTTTTTTATTTCCAAACGGTCCAGCCATTTCTTTCTAGGCTGGCATTTTTTGCATAGCCCAACTCAGCCAACTTCATTAACAATCTTATATAATCCTGTAAAAAAAATAAAAATCCGGATATGAGATAACAATCACAAAACAAATCATTAACAAGTCCGATCACACAATCGTTTCACACAATTACTTGAATTAAAAAAAAAAAATAGACCCAAGTTTCAAAATTAAATTTGATTTAGCCGATATCATGCTAAATCAATCAAACCAATCAAGAACTAAAACAAACCGAAAATTAAAAATTACAAACTTAAAATAACTAATATCGTCCTGATTCTCCAGAAAATAAAATAAAAAAAAAGAAAAAAATTTCCAATTTTAGAATTGCATAAAAAACTCGTTTTTAATCCTCTCTCTAGTGGGCTACAACTAATTTCGTTTCTGAGCTTGTGGGCCAGTCTAGTTCCAGACTTCTAGTTAGTGGATTGCTTTAGACTTTAGCCCTTCTCTTTTTTCTTTTTATAATCAAGGGGTCCAGCCATTTTTTCTTTCTTTGGCCCAACAACTCCGCCAAGGCCCACTTAACTTTCATTGAGATTAGTGGTGCGCAAATTGGTAAACTAGTTTACTAGTTTTTTTTTTATGTTGGTTATTAACCGAAATGGTTATTGGTCAACGCGTTAAAAACCATCATGACAAATAATTAGTATGATGGTTAATAACCGATTTTAACATGTCGAAAACCTCAACCTATGAAACCGGTTAGGTTAAAGTAACAAGTTATATGTAACCTTTTGGTGTGTTAAGCATTAGCGAGTTTTGTCACGGTACCGGTATAGTGACAGCCATAACTTATACTAGTCCGAACAATATCTGTATTAATACCAATATTCGTTTTTATCCTTTTTAATTGCTATGTTGAGCGCCAACACCATACCTATATCGTAATTTAAACTGATACCGAGGCAATTACACTAGTTCCTTTTTAATCATGGTCCATCTCTACTTTCTTTATATTAACATTTATTTGCTAATTGATAACTATTAAAGACAAGAATAACTAAATAAATACTTAAATAGTATTAAAATATAACTATCACAAAGGATTTGATTTTCAAATCCTAGTATTTTTCGGGTTTATGTAAAACAAAACAAGGTAAACTAAGGGTAAAGTTATTTTACAAAGGGTAATAAAAATAAGAATTGTGAGAAGTCATAAATAATTAACATGTGTCAAGTGGGGACTAAAGGAAAAAAGGTATAAAGGTATTTGTACACATTTTATCTCCCACACTTGTTAATACCCCCATCATTTTAGAACGTTTATAACGTTTTCGTATATTTTTAAAAAAAATTCATCATAATAACAAGCGTTTTTTATCTTTAATATGAGTATGATTTTTGCTATATAAAATTTAAAACAAAAATCACGTCATTGTGTCTTTTCGCACACCATTGTGTCTTTTCGCTTATCATTGTGTCTTTTTTCGTCATTGTTTATTTTCGCACACCATTGTGTCTTTTCGCTTATAATTGTGTCTTTTTTCGTCATTCTGTCTTTTCGCACACCGTTGTGTCTTTTCGCTTATCATTGTGCCTTTTTCGTCATTGTGTCTTTTCGCACACCGTTGTGTCTTTTCGCTTATAATCGTGTCTTTTCGCACACCATTGTGTCTTTTCGCTTATCATTGTGTCTTTTTTCGTCATTGTGTCTTTTCGCACACCATTGTGTCTTTTCGCTTATCATTGTGTCTTTTTTCGTCATTGTGTCTTTTCGCACACCATTGTGTCTTTTCTCACATTATTATGTCTTTTCGCTTATAATTGTGTCTTTTTTCCTCATTGTGTCTTTTCGCACACCGTTGTGTCTTTTCGCTTATCATTGTGTCTTTTTTTGTCACTGTTTCTTTTTTCGTCACTGTGTCTTTTCGCACATCATTATGTCTTTTTTCGCCATTGTGTATTTTCTCACACCATTGTGTCTTTTTGCTTATCATTGTGTCTTTTTTCGTCATTGTGTCTTTCAACTCATCATTATGTTTTTTTAAATACTAATAACACCATTGTGTAATAATAATAATATGTAAAAATAATGATAAAATAACAGCACATTATTTAATGCATAAAACACAATGATTAATACATGTTACACAATAACTTGAAACGTAAAACACAATGGTGAATACGTATAACACAATGACTTAAAACGTAAGACACAATGGTGAATACGTATAACACAATGGCCTAAAACGTAAGACACAATGATGAATATATATAACACAATGACTTGAAACGTAAAATACAATGGAAACAATATATTACACAATGACACAATCAACAAAAAAACACAATTAAAAAACCCATTAATTTTTTTATTTTTATATAACAATATGATACTCATATAAAAAAACGCTTATTATGGTGAATTTTTATTTTAAAAAAATAATGTCGTATGAAAAAGTTATGGACATGTTAAAATGATGAGGGAATTGTCATGTGCCTTGCATGTGGAGAGAGAAAGTAAACAAATATGGGTTATTACCTTCATGCCCTTTCCATCAATTTGTATTTATTAAATTAATCTCAGTCATTCAAATACAAGATTAATGGACTAGATTTCTTCTCACCATTCTCATTTTTGTTGTCCTTTGTATTTTAACTTTACCCAACTAAACAATACCACATCAAATGTAGTATACAAATAAATTATAGTATTTATGATTTATTACATAGTGCTTAGCATTTACTTTGTAATTGTAATGTAAAATGTACATCTTGTTAACAATATATGATAATTAATTCTATTGACTATCATATTATCTTTATGTTTACTTTATTAGTGTTTGCTATTTTTTATTTGTTTTAAACAATATTATACATCAATTGTCTTTTAACAATGTATGATAAATTTATTGGTTTTTGTAATTAGATTAATTGTTAAGTATTATATTTTCATCAATTACCTAATTATGTGATACGCAAGTTTCAAACTAGTGTATAATATATCACGTAAACATTTTACATATAGTTATAAAAGAAAATATTACTACGTGTAGTTATACTTTAATCAAAATATTACATATAATGTTATATATATATATATATAATATTAAATGTAATGTTATATATGAATTTAAATATAATTATTTATTTATACTTTTTTCACATAATAATTGATTACAAATACATAGACACGTCTTTTATTAAATAATAATACACCTTTGTCATTAGACTAAACCAATGATTTATATTAAAAATAAAAAACTCAATTTCCGGAAATTTAATTATTATAAATTTGAATAAGGACACTTATTATTTTAACTATGGATATTTAATTTTTCAAATAATTATTTTTCTAATCTTTAAATAACTAAATAAACTTTTCTTTTTTTTTATTATAATTTAAAATCTTCTATTTAAGTCTCAGAATATCATCAACTTTATACTTGTGTTTGTTAAAATAATAAAAAAATTAAATAATATTTTTAATGAATAATTTACAAAAAAAATTAAATATTTAATTTAGTTGGATGGTTTAAATGATATATAAATAGACTCAATCTGTTTAATACAAAAGATATAGCTTTTCCATTAGTATATATGTGACATTATATTTATATAATATGCGTAATACCGTAGATTCTAACATAGTATATATTTTAAATACAGTAAAGCATGAGCTGTAATCAAGTTTGTAAATTTGTCACGAGTTAAGTCTTAATACATGAAGTATGAAATAAATAAGACAGCTTCAAATTTGTTAAGTTAAACAAGTTGTACTTGAATTTATTCGACTTTGAAGGCCATTTGTAAATTAGATACAAGGCATGTCTAAGATATAAAGTTCGAAAAAATTATGTATAAATATTACATAAATTATAAAAGAAAATATTATTACATGTAGTTATACTTAAAATCAAAATATTAAATATGATGTTATACATATGATGATAATAAAATGTTATATATGAATCTAAATATAATTATTTATCTGTACTTCTTTTCATATAATACTTGATTACAAATACATGGACACGTCTCACCATTCTATATCTTTTCAACTTGGGTTTTCTGAATCATTCTTCTATTAATAATGATTTTTTCATAATAGTTAATATTTTTATCCATCTATTTCATCTCATATCTCAAGTGAGACTATAACCCATAATAATTTGGTTGAAAATTATACGCCTTTGCCGCTAAACAAATCAGTGGTTGATATTAAAAAAATCCAGAAATGTAATTATTATAAATTTGAATAAGGAAACTTATTATTCTAATTATGGATAGTTATTTGATTCTCCTAATTATGGATAGTTATTTAATTCTTCCAATAACTACTTTTCTAACCTTTAAATAACTAAATAAACTTATCTTTTTTATTTAAAATCATCTATTTAAGTCTCAAAATATCATCAACTTTAAAATTATCATGTTTGATAAAATAATAAAATATTAACTTTTTATGAATAAGTTATAAAAATTTTAAATATTTAATTTGGTTGGATGGTTTAAATGATAAGATACTCAATCTGGTCAATGCAGGTTTTTTTAATGACTTACTTTTTTCATTAGTAAATATATGGCATTATATTTATATAACATGCGTAATACATTGTATTCTAACATAGTATATATTATACAGATAAACATGAGCTGTAATTAAGTTTGTAAATTAGTCACGAGTTAAGTCTTATGCATGAAGTTTCAAACAAATATGATAGCTTCAAATTTGTTAAGCTAAACGAACTTTGCTTAAAATTATTCGACTTTGAAGGCCATTTGTAAATTAGACACAAGGCATGTCTTAGACATGAAGTTAAAAACAAATTACAGTCCAACTTGAACTTAGTCAAAGAATAGTTAGTTACACCTTAAAACAGTGAAACATGTGAACATAATTCACATGTTAAGTGTGCTAGAAGATGTTTTGGAAATATACTTTTCAAAATTTAAGATATATCTATAAACAAAACATTAAGTTTAAGAAAAAAGAGTACGTTTTCAAATATGCAGTCAAATATTAATTAATATAAAAAACTAATTAATGTTCTCCGGATCTTCTCTTATACTATCATTTATTTGTGAAACGTCCATATTAAACTGATACTTGTTAGCCAACAATTCCATTTATTAAAGGGAGGTTCATTAATCATTACAACTTAAAACTTAAAAAACTAAAAAAAACTTAAAAACCTAAAAACATAAAAAAATTAAAACAAAGAAAAATAAAACAAAGATGATTCACATCTCTTCATCAGTCCTTCAAACCACCAGATTGCTCAACGTAATTCTTTATCTCCTCCCTTACAATTACTCGAATCAACTTCACAAACTCCTCACCGATCACCGCTGCCGGAGGCTCCATGGACCCCGATGTTTCGCCCACCGGAGCAGGCTCATTCTCCATCGGAGGAACCTCCTGAGGTGGTACCGCCCGAAGTGGTACCGCCCGAATGGGTTCACCCAAACCACTCGGCCCACTAAAGCCATCTGAACCCGAACCTGAACCTGATCCTGATTGACTACCAGGATTAACAAAAACACCCGGGTTATTAACCCGATGTCGCCTCCTCATTGAACTGTTCCAAAAGTTCTTAACAGCATTTTCGGTCCTGCCTTGCAAAAGCTTGGCAATCTTGGACCACTTGTTACCGAGCCTTTGTTGTTCCCGAAATATTATTTCTGCTTCTTCGGGTGTCATGGGTCCGTGATCAATACCCGGTTGCAGCTGGTTACACCAGCGATCCCTGCAAGACTTGGCATTTCTGTCAGGCATGGATTCGCTAATATGCGCCCATTTTTCAGCCCCGTTATCCTCAACGAGATTTCGAAGCTTTTGATCTTCTTCTTGGCTCCATGGATGTCTCATCCTATTGCCACCATAGTCAGCCATAATAATAAAATGCTTAAAACTTGTTTTCTAGAGAGAGAGAGAGAGGTGTGAAGATGACAAGAGAGAGGGTGGACTGTGGTTTTTATAGAGTAAGTAGTTGGACTTAGAAATAAATTAGAACATATCTTGTGAAGATATCACGTAGTAACGGATCTAGAAAAAAAAAGTTAAAAGGGATCGTGAGAATAATAACGGATCCCTTAACTTATGTTAGATCCGTTCTGATGTCAGATATAGGATATACGTTTGTATTCTACCGAACCAAGCTTAAACGAGCTCAAAGTTTAATTAGAGCTCACTTATTATACAAGTCTGAGCTAAAGCTTCACTTGCTAAATTTGAGAAGCCACGCGAGCTTAAACAAACATTTGGTTTATAGATTTTCGTTTAATCGATTAAAGTTATTATACATTATACTTGAAGAGGTAGGTCCCAGCAGAGCCCAGTTGGACCCGCAAGACTCACCTTGAAGAGGGACGTCTGCGCAAAGACCAACTGGTTCTGCATAACCCACCATGCTCAGAGAGATGAAGACCTTACGCGCAGTACGCCAGCTATTCCCGCAGGAAAAGCCTCCCAATGGTGAAGTACCCCGCCTGTTCCCGCAGCTGCGGATACAAGCCATCAGGGAAGGCTACCCGCACTAATAGCAAGGCTACACGCACAAGGCACTAACTCTCAATAATTCAGTAATGTCACCTGAAGAAGGAATGAGCAAGGCGGGAGTACTCCCGCCCAAATGAGCCAGTCCGTACGCTTCTGGAGGATCTTTTGTACTATACCTGCCAAGGTATGGACAAAATAGACAAGATCTGACCAAAGCAGCCCATGAACCAATCACAGGGTGACAGCTCACTGACAACAGTACGACGAGGAGCACGCTCTAGTACAGAATGTCACTATCAGCCGCTGCCTACTCACCAACCCTTGTCGTGGCACGAACATAGCCTGCACATACTTAGCACCTGCAGGGAATTGAAGCCAAGAATACCTTGGAAACCAAGAAACCGTAAGACAAGTGCGGGTACATTGTCAAGGCGAAACCCTTCACATACTTAGCACCTGCAAGTAATTGAAGCCAAGAATACCTTGGTAACCAACAAACCGTAAGACAAGTGCGGGTACAGTGTCAAGGCGAAACCCTTCACATACTTAACACCTACAGGGAATTGAAGCCAAGAATACCTTGGAAATCAAGAAACTATAAGATGAGTGCGGGTACAGTGTCAAGGCGAAACCCTTCACATACTTAGTACTTGCAGGGAATTGAAACCAAGAAGGATCTTCTGGGCCATGCTTGTGGAAAGGGAAATAACATCCCCGCATAGCGGGAACGTTGAGAACTAGATTGTTTGAAGCTCCAAGATGGAATTGGTTGTTTAACATAATTGATCACTATGTCTAAAACTACCAAAACCTCGTGGAGAATCTACACAAGTGAAACTCAACGCTCCTGACTTGCGAGGAGGTTACACACCTACCCGTATCATACCCAAAGATCAAGCAGAAAAGTCGGGAATTTCTGCACGTGACATTAGGAAAACCGCGGGAAGAATCCCCACGGAAAACCTTAAAACTAAAAACCCTTTTCAAAACCCTTTGCTTAAGTCCAAAAGTTCACCTCACTTATTAACAATTCATGAGAAGAACATCGGACTGGGGGGACTTGAAGAGGTAGGTCCCAGCAGAGCCCAGTTGGACCCGCAAGACTCACCTTGAAGAGGGACGTCTGCGCAAAGACCAACTGGTTCCGCATGACCCACCATGCTCAGAGAGATGAAGACCTTACGCGCAGTACGCCAGCTGTTCCCGCAGGAAAAGCCTCCCAATGGTGAAGTACCCCGCCTGTTCCCGCAGCTGCGTATACAAGCCATCAGGGAAGGCTACCCGCACTAATAGCAAGGCTACACGCACAAGGCACTAACTCTCAATAATTCAGTAATGTCACCTGAAGAAGGAATGAGCAAGGCGGGAGTACTCCCGCCCAAATGAGCCAGTCCGTACGCTTCTGGAGGATCTTTTGTACTATACCTGCCAAGGTATGGACAAAATATACAAGATCTGACCAAAGCAGCCCATGAACCAATCACAGGGTGACAGCTCACTGACAACAGTACGACGAGGAGCACGCTCTAGTACAGAATGTCACTATCAGCCGCTGCCTACTCACCAACCCTTGTCGTGGCACGAACATAGCCTGCAGTTGGTGGAAAAGGAATAGTACACAGCCGGCCATGTCACTATCAGCCGCTACCTACCCACCAACCACTAGCATGGCACGTGCGTAGCCCACAGTTGGTAGAAATGGAATATTATACAGCTGGCTGTACCTGCTTGGAAACCTACCTTCGGCTATAAATACTCCAACACCTTGGAACGGTATCATCATCTTATACCATCACATATCTTATCTTCTTTAGCTATTTCTCTTAATATACACTTATATTTAAAGCAATCTAGTCTGATTCTCACGCCGGAGGGTGGTCACAAGGAGGTACCCCCCCTTCTCAGTGACGAGCACACGGTGTCTGTTTTGCAGGTCATCAGAAGAATAACCATCTTTGCCGGACCTAACCCTCGTGGGAAACATCTACTTAACCCCCAGATTATCCGTAATCTGCCGGGGTCACTTAGTGTTTCTTCAATACTATAATAAAAATAACTAAATAAGATATATTGATGGAACATTTTATAGACGGAACGATTGAGGAGGAATACGGTGGAGGAGTTACTTGTTCAAAAGAATGGGAAAACCTAGTCTTTGTGATAACAAGAAACTAACACGCACGTTAGGATTTAAAGGTCGTTGGTCAAGGAAAGAAATAGTCCTTTCTTTTTTCCGTATTAGAACAAATTGCGTCACGTGGATGATCAAATAACAAAAGAAGCCGCATACGTCATCATATGATATAAATATTTTCTTTTAGCTTACGTGTTATAAGAAGTAACGTCACTGTTGTTATGACTTTCCTTTAGTCGCGGGTCAAACTAGGTATAAATAGCCGACCCTTTTAGCTTTCCCCCGCTTAAGTTGGTAAATAGAAACAAATTGGAAGATGTCGTATGTGAAGGTATCACGCAGTGACGAATCTAGAAAAGAAAAGTTAAGAGGGATCGTGAGAAGATATCCTATCCGTCAACCTATGTTAGATCCGCACTGATGTCAGATATGGGATATTTGTTTGTGTTCTACCGAACCAAGCTTAAACAAGCTCAAGTTTTAATTAGAGATCACATATTATACAAGTCTGAGCTAAAGCTTCACTTGTTAAATTTTAGTAGTCTCGCAAGCTTAAACAAACATTCTGTTTATAGATTTTTATTAACTAATTGATTATAATTATTCTACATAACACTATATAAAAATAACTAAATAATGCATATTATGTTTATAAAATTTTAATTATTATGTATCTGAAGTAAGTTTTAATAAATAATGAACAAGCTACTTATTACAACTTAAAAACCTGTCTAGTTTACTTTTACCTACTTTTGCGTCACAGTTCACCACATGATTCAAATCTTGTTGGTGAATTTGGAACTGCAACCTGGATAATTCAGAAAATCGTATGATAACTTTTAGATTAAAAGTTATTTCGATGATTCTTCAAAATACTTTAATCGGATAAACTCTGAAGTGAGACAAGAAATCATTATGATTTTGTGAGGAAGATAAACCAGATAATCGATCAATTGATTAGGGCATCATATATCTCTGTAGAAGCAGTTGGGGCTATAACCATTGGACCCTGCCAGGGCCCCCCTAGGATCCCACAACCGGGGGTGCTGCCCCTGGACGTTGTTCTCTAAGGGTTTCACCCCTAATATCATAGTAGACTAAATCAAGTGTGCCCTCTGCACCTCCTGAACTTACTTATTGTTTATTATGATTACATTGATCGACCAATTAATCAATTACACTAAAATACTAATAAATTTCAACCTCTAAAAAGGGAGCACTTTTGACATACAAAGATAACATTAGAGTCACGGTCCTAATTTAGTATAAATGAACAAGTTAATTAGCCTAAATCTGGTTGATAATATTGATGCCAACTAATTAAAAATAGTAAAGTATAATAATAAAATTATTAGGATTATAATATATAGTAACAACATATTCGTGAATTTAGCTATAAGCTTATGAAGATAGTGTCTTGTTTCATTTACTAGTATTTTGAATGTATATATATTGAACATGAAGGAAGGAGGGATGGAGCTTGGGGGGGGGGGGGGGGGGGTTTGCTTACATATTCGGTGACAGGAGAAACAATAGTGATGGAACATTTATTGACGACACAATTAAGGCGGAATACGGTGGGGGAGTTACATGTTCAAAAGAATGAGAAAAATCAGTCTCTGTGACAACAATAAATTAACTCGCACGTTAGGATATAAAGGTCGTTGGTTAAGGAAAGAAATATTCATTTCTTTCTGACGCGTTAGAACAAATTACGCCACAGGGATGATTAAATAACAAAAGAAGGCATATGCGTCGTCATATGATATAAATATTTTCTTTTAGCTCACGTGCTATAAGAAGTAATGTCACTGTAATTATGACTTTCCTTAGTCTTGGTTAAAACTAGATATAAAGAGCCTACACTTTTATATCCCCCCCCCCCCCCACCCAAGTTGGTAAATAGAAGGAAACTTAAGCAATATAAGAGGGAAGAGAAATGGTGTGTAAGGGTTTGACAACAATAAATTAACACGCACGTTAGGATATAAAGGTTGTTGTTCAAAGAAATAAATATTCCTTTCTTTCTGACGTGTTAGGCTGAGGGGTGTGGGGCGCTAACCGGGGCGCTAGAGCCCCTCCGCTCGCGCCCCGGGGCGCTAACACCACACCACCGGGGCGCGAGCGGGGCGCTAGCGCGGAAATCCAGGCAGGCGTGAGGCTGGTTGCGGGAGAAGAGAGAGAAAAGAGCCGTTAAAGAGCCGTTGGAGCCTGCAATAATTTAATTAATAATAATAAAATTAGGGTTTAGTTTAGTTGACTTACTCGTCCGACTTCATCAGCATTGATTAAAACAAACTCGTTACGGTTATGAGAGCCTGCAATAAGTCGTCCTTTGGTATCCATTGAATCATCAAAAAGAAGAAGAAGATAGAGTGAGGTGTAAGAGGTGTGATTATAATTACTGTGTGTGTGTGGTGTTAGAAGAAGATGTAGAAGAGAAGAAGACAACGACAGACAGTTAGTGGGTGTTAAATTCTAGAGAGAGAGTGTGAATAATAATAATAAAAGTAGAGAGAGAGAGAGAGTTGAACGCGTATGTAAAAAAATAAAAATAAAAATTCGCTGGAGCCCCTGCACACCAGGGCCAGGGGCTCCAACGGGGGCTCCAACACCCCCCTTATCCAGTTTCTCTCTCTGCCACACGTCATAATATTATTGGCTGGAGCCCCCATTAGAGCCCCCCACACCCGTTAGCCTTAGAACAAATACGTGCGTCACTAGGATGATTAAATAACAAAAGGAGGCGCATACGTCATGATATGATATAAATATTTTGTTTTAGCTCACGTGTTATAAGAAACAATGTTACTGTAATTAGGACTTTCCTTTAGTCTCAGGTATACTTTATCTTTCCTCCATTTAAGTTAGTAAATAGAAAAAAACTTAACAAAAATCGCGAAGTTCTGGCTAAAGAACTGAAGTTCTATGACTAAAGAATGAGGAAGTTGTTATAAAAGATGTCGAGCTAAAGATGTCACACAATATTACATTACTAAAAGCATGACTCGAGCCGATCTTAAATGGGGTTAATGTTCTATTGTAGCTAATTACTTAATATATGAGTTCGAGCTAAAGCTTCACTTGTCAAGTGTGGATAGTCTTGTGAGCTTAAGTAAACATATAGTCTTTTCTTTATTCTGTTTTAACAACAAAAATATATTAAACTATCTACAACTTAGAAAAAAAATAACAAATGACACAAAGTTACATCAAATTAAGTGGGTTTTAAAGCCACTCGGTCTGGTTCACCTTTAATTTCCGGTCTCGACTAACTAACCACAAAAAGGAAATATGAGTGATCGAATCTAAAATAAGATCCGATTTTCAATCATTAGCCTTGAAGATTGCTTCATTCCAAGTCTTCCAAATCACCCACCAATATGTGTAAACAATATCCTCCACTACTAGTTTTTTTTTTTTTTAGATTTGGTCATCTTTAGCGAAACAATCTAAGTTACCATGTCTTTCGGCTTCAGAGATATAGGTCCCACAATGTTCAGCCAAGACTTGATCAATCTCTAAGCTCGAGAAGCAACCTGACAAGATCCAATATATGTTCCTCTGTTTCCGTCTCATTTGCACAAAATGAACACTTGATAAAAGGAATATCGAAGCCTTTATTGCAAAGATTCACCCGAGTTGGCAACCTGTTAGGTAAAAGTCTCCACATGAAAATATTAACCTTTTTAGAAATTCCTTTATACCTCCCCGTTAGAGCAGAGACCTGTAGAAGAATCTTCTTTTCAATCATTTTCCTCACATCTTTAACAAGAAAGTTTTAACTATCATAATCCCACTTCCACGCATCCTTTGAAGCCTTAGTCAAAGAGAATATTAAGTGAAACAAGTTGGCTCTCTTCAACACCCTCGTTATCCCTCTCCACCAATTCCAATGTCAACCTGAAGAGGTAGGTCCCAGCAGAGCCCAGTTGGTCCCGCAAGACTCACCTTGAACAGGGACGTCTGCGCAAAGGCCATCTGCTCCTGCAGGACCCACCATGCTCAGAGAACCTTACGCGCAGTACGCAAGCTGTACACGCAGGGAAAGCCTCCCAATGGTGAAGTACCCCGCCTGTTCCCGCAGTTGCGGATACAAGCCATCAGGGAAGGCTACCTGCAGACAGCAGGGCTACACGCACAAGACAATAGATACTTCAGTAGTCACATGAAGGAATGAGCAAGGCGGGAACAATCCCGCCAAAATGAGCCAGTCCGTATGATTCTGAAAGATCTTCTGTAACCTACCAAGGTATGGATAGGACAGACAATCTGACCAGAACAGCCCATGAGCCAATCACAGGGTGACAGCTCACAGACAACAGTACGAGGAGGAACACCCTCTAGTACTGTTTGTCACTATTAGCCGCTGCCTACTCACCAACCCTTACTGCGGGGCGTGCGCAGCCTACAGTTGGTGGAATAGTGTTACTGTTGGCCGTAACCTACTCACCAACCAGCATGGCCTGCGTATAATCCACAGTAGGTGGGACGTGCATAATCTACAGTTGGTGGAATAGTGCAGCCGACTTTGTTATTGCTGGCCGTAACCTATCCACCAACCAGTATGGCCTCTGCATAGTCCACTGTTGGTAGAACAGGAATACTATTCAGCCGGCTGTACCTTCTAGGAAACCTACCTTCGGCTATAAATACTCCAACATCTTGGAATGGTAAGATCATCTGCTATCCTGTTATCTAGCAATCTCTTAATATACACTTATATTCAGAGCAATCTAGTCTGATTCTCACGCCGGAGGGTGGTCACAAGGAGGAACCCCCCCTTCTCAGTGACGAGCTTACGGTGTTTGTTTTGCAGGTCCCCTGAAGAACAACCGTCTCTGTTGGACCTCATTCTCGTGGGAAACATTACTTAACCCCCAGATTATCTATAATCTGTCCAGGGTTCACTTAGTGTTTCTTCATTGGCGCCATCCGTGCATAAAAGCTAGAACTAATTTAGTTTTTTCGAATTTTCTGAAGAAATGGTTAACGTTACTCCGGTCCAAAAGCCAGTAACCGACCAAGAAACCCCGGTAACAACCCCAGCAACTGGGGGGAACACCGGCGGTTATACAATCCTTACGAACACTACCCCGACTACCCAAGCCGGGGCAAGTGCAGTAAATATTCCACTGGGGTTCACCGATACCCAGCTGGAAAAACGAACGAGGGTCCATCGCCAAACACTAGATCAAGTGAAGGCGTGGGCCGAAGCACGTCAGAAAGAGTTCCAAGCTGAATTGGACGAACGCTTGCGTTCAGTTCAACAGGCTGACGAATTCGGCAGTACTCGCCAACACCTCATTATGAACAGCGAGGGCGAGTGCTCGGACGACGAGAGGGAGGAGTCCGATACCGACGCAAACCCTCGCCATAAGGCGAAAGGGAAGCGTAAGGAAACGGACTCCCAGCCAAAAAGGAATTTTGGGGAAGCCTTTAAACCAACAAATGCGGAGAGAAACCCGCGTGACTTCTCCAAAACCTTTAGACCAACTGCTACGAATGCAGGAAAGTCAAAATTTGCAAGGGACATTGCGGAAGCAATTGCCCCGAGAAGTGCCAAACAAATGTCCAACATTGGCACTTATGATGGTCTATCCGACCCAGACGACCATTTGAACAGGTTCATTGCAGGGGCTACCGTCAGTAACTGGACGGAACCCACGTGGTGTTACATGTTCCAGATGACTCTGGTCGGAGCAGCCAGGGCATGGTTCGATCGTTTACCGGTCCACCACATATATGACTGGGCGGACTTTCAGAACAAGTTCAGCCAGCACTTCAGCCAGCAGAGGAAGTATACTGAAGAGCAGTGGACGATCCTCAACTGCGTTAGAGAGGAGGATGAATCTTTACTAGACTTCATCACCCGCTTCAACTCCAAGAAGCTGAGTCTGGGCAACGTAAGTGAAGATCTTGTTCGCGCCGCTTTCATCCAGGGCGCCGAGTACCCAGAGCTTATCCGCACATTGACGGGCAAGGACGGCATGCCATCCACATGGGATGCCATCATGACGGCAGCCAAGCGCTTTGCCGAGACGGAGAAGCAGCTGGGAAGAGATCTTCCCCAGAGTACACACCTCTACACGCAGAGGACAAGGGAGAACAACGTTAGGACCGCCCGGCAGAACAAAAAGAGGCGGCTAGGTATTTGGCAGTCAAGGGTAAACTTTGACACCTCATCCAGCTCTCGCCCTCTTGTTGGCGGAAGGGACAACACACACCCTTCAAACCGAAAACACCGGTGGACGCCACTCACCAAGAGCGTCACGGAGTTATTTGCCACGGAAAAATTGCCATGGCCAAAAGCCCCATTGATCCGGCAGAAACCTAATGCGGATCAAAGCAAATCCTGTGATTTCCACGGGACAAAGGGTCATGGTACTGAAGAGTGCACATCCTTGAAGGATATTGTTGAGACATTTGTCAAGGATGGAAGACTTGCACATCTCGTGGCATCAATCAGGAAGGGAGGAAGGAATGACAACCGGTACAGAGGTAACGGACGAAAGCCCGTCGACATCAGCATCAACATGGTTCATGGCAAGGTCGGAGGAAGAAAAAGACGAGTGACAGAACCATGCGCGTGGAAGGAAGCTGAGGTGCGCTTCCCGCGAGTGCCAGGAGGCCCCAGCAAAGAAGGCCCCATCGTCATCAAAAGCCAGCTGGGGCATTACATCACTTCCCGCACTCTTGTTGACAACGGCGCTTCGTCGATAGTGATGTACAGGCAGTTCTTTGACAAGCTGGATGATGAAGACAAAGAACGCTTGGAAACGGTCTACGCTTCAATGGAAGGGTTTGACGGCAGCACAGAAACCCCCCTGGGTATCCTATCTTTCCCCGTTACTCTTACCGATGGGAATCATTCACGCACAGAAGACGTGGATTTTGTCGTGATGAGAAAGCCACACCACACGTACGACATCCTATTCGGAAGAGACGGGATGGCAAGATTCAACGCCGTGGTATCTTCAGTCCACGGCATGATGGGATGGCCAACAGCTGAGGGTGTAGCGATGATCACTGGCATTCCCCAGGTATGCATCGCATCTGTCTCATCTAAACCCAAACCGAAAATGGCTAAACCAACCATCACCGAACCGGAAAAATGGGCCTTCAATGGCAAATACCCCGACCAGGACGTTACCATTGGACCAACAATCGTTGATCCCACCCGCACCTTACTCAAACGCTTGCTGCAGAAAAACGCTGACATCTTTGCGTGGGCACCAGCTGACATGACTGGTGTACCCCGAAGTAAGGCGGAGCATAAGCTCAAGTGCGATCCGGCTGTTACGCCAGTCGTACAAAAGCGCAGAGTAATGGGGCCTGAACAAACTAACGCGTGTAGAACCCAAGTCAAGGAACTCCTTGACGCAGGCATCATACGCGTTAGTAGATATCAAACATGGGTTGCAAATCCCGTAATGGTACCGAAGAATGACAAACAATGGCGCATGTGCATAGATTTCAAAGATTTGAACAAAGCATGCCCCAAAGATTGTTATCCGTTACCAGAAATTGATCTTAAGGTGGATTCGTTGGCACCATTTCGCCTTAAATGCTTCTTGGATGCGTATAAGGGGTACCATCAAATCCACATGGCCGTAGATGACCAGGACAAAGCCGCATTTCGGACGCCCGATGGTACATTTTGTTATAAAATGATGCCATTCGGACTTAAGAATGCAGGGTCCACGTACCAACGACTGATGGACAAAGAGTTTCATGCCCAAATCGGGAGAAACTTGGAAGTCTATATGGATGATTTGGTCATCAAAAGCCCCGAGCCAGAAGCAATGTTGAAAGACATTGAAGAAACTTTCAACACGCTCAGAAAGATAAACATGAAGCTCAACCCGAGCAAGTGTTCATTTGGGATGGAAGAAGGGAAGTTCTTGGGAGTCATTGTTACTAAAGATGGCTTCAGAGCGAACCCTGAAAAGGTCGAAGCCATTGTTAGAATGGAATCACCTACCACCATCAAACAGGCTCAGACACTGAATGGACGACTAGTCGCACTTAATCGCTTTTTGGCAAACCATGCGGATAAGTCGTTTCCTTTTGTGTCAACATTGAGAAACTGCTTAAAGAAAACGCACTTCCGCTGGACACCAGAAGCGGAAGCAGCTTTTCAGGAGATTCGGTCACGCCTG
Organism: Bidens hawaiensis; assembly: GCF_021521415.1. NCBI lineage: Eukaryota > Viridiplantae > Streptophyta > Magnoliopsida > Asterales > Asteraceae > Bidens > Bidens hawaiensis. The sequence continues at coordinate 110,849 of NW_027497138.1, read as the reverse complement.
ATCGAACTCCCAACACTTACAGCACCACAAGCGGGAGAAGAGTTAATCCTATACCTTTCCGCAACAGATAGAGCAACCGGGGCAGTCCTGCTAATAGAACGAAAAGGCATCCAGATGCCAATCTATTATGTTAGCCGTGTACTAACAGACGTAGAAACCCGGTACTCTACCCTCGAAAAATTAGTCTTAGCACTTATACACGCTTCACGCAGGTTAAGACGATATTTCCAGGGCCACCCAATCACCATTCTCACCAACTTCAAACTCTCAAACGTTCTAGGCAAACCCGAATTATCGGGACGTCTAGCCAAATGGGCAATTGAATTGGGAGAATATGCAATTAAGTACAAGCCAAGACCAGCCATAAAAGGCCAGGTCCTGGCCGATTTTATTGCAGAAGTCCCCGCTTCGCGGGAGAAAGAGTGCCAGGAGGAGGCTCAACCCTCCCCAGCACAGGACATCAATGATGTCTGGCGACTCTACACTGATGGAGCAGCCAATAACGAGGGTTCAGGCGCAGGGTTAAAATTAACCAACCCAGCAGGCCAAGAATATACTTACGCTATTCGGTTGGATTTTCCAAGTACGAATAACGAAACCGAATACGAAGCATTCTTGGCCGGATTGAGAATTGCGCGTAAGATGGGAGTGAAAAACTTGGAAGCCCACGTGGATTCCATGCTGGTGGCCAACCAAATAAATGGGACGTACACGGCTGTGAACGACACAATGGCCCTGTACCTCGCTCAGGCAAAAACCCTTATGCGTGATTTTAATGATTGTAAAGTCATACATGTCAAGCGCAGCGAAAACAAATCTGCGGATGCGTTAAGCAAGCTTGCATCACTAGCCTTCACCCACTTGGGAAAGGACATCCGCATTGAACTCCTCGAAGCACCATCAGTCCCGCACAAGGAAATTTGTGTCATCCAAACCGGTACAGAAACGTGGATGACACCAATAATAAATTACCTTGCAGCAGGAACATTACCAGAGTCAAAAACACAGGCAAGAAAACTACGCTGTAAAGCACTAAATTATCAACTCATCGATGACACCCTTTACAGACGTAACTTTCTTGGCCCACTCTTAAGATGCGTGGACAACCAAGATGCTGACTACCTCTTAAGGGAAGTACACGAAGGCATCTGTGGAGTTCACGCAGGTCCCCGCGCTGTTGTGGCTAAGCTGAACAATGCAGGATACTTTTGGCCGGGGATGCATATGGATGCACTGGCATACACCAGAAAATGCAGGTCTTGCCAGCTTTACGCACCCAACACGCATCGCCCGAAGAATGAACTTGTTCCAGTCACTTCTGCGTGGCCATTTCAGAAATGGGCCATCGATGTGACAGGCCCATTTCCCACAACAGCAGGAAATGTTCAGTTCCTAGTGGTAGCCATCGACTACTTCACCAAGTGGATAGAAGCAAAACCTTTAGCCCAAACAACCGCAAAACATATCAAAAAATTTATTTGGGAATTTATTATTTGTCGTTTTGGACTTCCACAGAATTTGGTGAGCGATAACGGCACCAACTTTGCTGACAAGAAGCTACAGCAGTGGCTGAAAGAACTTCAAATCACCCACACCTTTACCTCAGTGGCACACCCGCAAGGTAATGGTGAGGTGGAAAGAGCAAATAAGAGCATCGTCGAAGGCATCAAGAAGAGACTATCGGAACACAGATCCGGCTGGGTGGACGAGCTTCCGCACGTCCTTTGGGCAAACAGAACGCTGAAGAAGGCCAGTACGGGAGAAACCCCGTTCAGCCTCACTTATGGCACTGAAGCCATGATCCCGGTCGAAATTGGTCTACCCTCACCAAGGGTCTTGAGTCAGCCAGAAGACAATGATGCGGAAAGACGGTTGGATCTTATGCTAACCGAGGAACGCAGAGACTTAGCCGCAGTGCGTGAAGAGAACTACAAACGACAAATGCAAAAGTACTACAACACGCGGGTAAAACTCTGCAACTTCAATATAGGAGACTACATACTGCGTAACAACGAGGCTTCAAACCAAGAGCGCCCAGGAAAGCTGGCCCCGGTCTGGGAAGGGCCATATGTTATCAAACAAGTTCTGGGAAAGGGCGCATACCGGCTCGAAAGGCTCGATGGCACTCCCATCCCAAGAACATGGAATGGAGCTCAATTACGCAAATGTTATATGTAGATCAATTCCAAACTTGTAAAGAAAAGGCCTAAGAGCCACTTCTAATGGAAATGATTCTCCTTTCACAATGTGTTGATAGCCTTACCTTTAACTTATGAACTTCCCATGTGCCGGTATTCACCGCATCAATGTGTGAAGAAGTAAGTAGTTGTGTGTGGAAGGCGGCAAAACCCGCATAAACACAACGCTAAAAATGTTCAAAAAGTTCTAAGGAAAACCTACACGCAGGTCAGATGTAAGTAAAGTTTGGCCATCCTTGTAAGTGCAAGTGACGGTCTTACCCGCACAATCACGAACAAGGAAGCAAAACTTCAACCTATCATCTACCACGTTCAAAGGTTAACTTATTCTGAACACTTAGAAAATTTCAAAGGAAAAGATAAGGAAAACCTACACGCAGGTCAGATGTAAGTAAAGTTTGGCCATCCTTGTAAGTGCAAGTGACGGTCTTACCCGCACAATCACGAACAAGGAAGCAAAACTTCAACCTATCATCTACCACGTTCAAAGGTTAACTTATTCTGAACACTTAGAAAATTTCAAAGGAAAAGATAAGGAAAACCTACACGCAGGTCAGATGTAAGTAAAGTTTGGCCATCCTTGTAAGTGCAAGTGACGGTCTTATCCGCACAATCACGAACAAGGAAGCAAAACTTCAACCTATCATCTACCACGTTCAAAGGTTAACTTATTCTGAACACTTAGAAAATTTCAAAGGAAAAGATGAGGAAAACTTCCACGCAGGTTAAATGTAAGTTTAGCCATCCTACTAAGTGGAAGTGACGGTCCTACCCGCACAATCATGAAAGAGGAAGCAAAATAAACTTATAATTTACCACGTCAAAAAGTTAACTTATCTAAGTACTAAAGAAATTGCTAAGTGTAAACATGCGTAAAATAAACAAAGAAAAGGACAAACACATTCTTTATTTCATCAAAACTCGAATATTACAAACATTGCTGGGTGTATACCCGCATACAAAAGAAATACAAAAGCAAATATCTACGCTAGTGGTGGAAAGGATCTTCTGGATCATGCTTCAGGACCACTTCCACTTGGACCCGCACCATCAGCAGAGTGTGGCGGTTCAAGGAAAGCTCTAAGGACAGCAAGCCCATCATCAGCAGCAGCAATTTCATTCACCTTCTCCACCACCGGATGCGGGAAGGCAGCATACTGGTTCACTGCTTGGTCGTAAATAGTTTCAGTATCCGCATTATACAAAGGGAAGTTGGAAGGCGGGACGCCTTTCTCAGCAAACCCTAGACCAAGCAGGAAGCCGGTTCGTTCCCCATCCTCATGAGAAGCGTTGAGGGCTGCGCTCATAGCATCGTCGTAAGATGTCTCTGAAAAGACCCGATGCACAACCTACAAAAAATGTACAAGTATAAGAAACACTTCTATTTTTAAAAAGGAAAGCGTGAAGACATAAAACTAAAATACCTGAGGCAACGCTTCTCGAAGAAGCCATTCCTTGGCAACCAGAGCTTGGGTACAGGCGCGTTCAGCTTCGCTCTTATTAAGATTGGCAAGAAGCACATCCTTTGCAGCGGCCTCTTCAACGCCCTTAAGCTTCCGCTCGGTGTGCGCAAGCACACCCCTCTGGTCCAGGATCTCTTGAAGCTTCTTCGCGTCCTCCATAGCCAAGGCATCATGAGCCTGTTGAAGAGCCTCTAATTTGGCTTTAAGTTCTTCATTCTCCAGGCGGAGAGGCTCAGCAACAGCTTCAGCCTTGGTGGCCCTCTCGGTCGCGTTCCTCGCAGTCTCCTTAGCTAGCCGAAGCTGTTCGTTAACAGCTTGGGCAGCCTTGGAGTGGGCCTCGAGTCGCGCTTGAACCTCAACCTCGAGGGCCTTGAAGGCCTTCTCCTTCTCCGCAGCTACTGCGGTTAGTTTTTGGTTCTCCTCCCGGAGAGCACGCGCCTGAGATACTTCTTTAACGCGAGCTGCTTTCAACTTGTCGTTTTCACGACAAAGCAGCTCGACGCGTGGCTGCATCCGGGCCAGGAGAACCCGAAGCTCGTTGGTTAGCCTACCCTCCTGGTAGCTAACCATGGCTTCCCCCAACGCACCATGGGGAGCAGCGTGGCGAGCCCAGTCCACGCACTCCACAGGTGTGCGAAGGGTTGTTCCTCGGCGAATGTTCCATCTTGGAACATACACTTCATTGGAATCCGACACTGCAAAAGAAACAAAGCAGTTAGGAAAAGATGATAAAAAATGCATAAAGGCCAAAAGAACCCTACGCACCTGTAGGGTCGATCACAGGCCGATAGCCACCGAACCCATCACCTGAACCTAAGGGAAATCCATCCAAAAGGTCAGGCAGATGGGAAGGTAACAAAGATCGGCGAGAAGCCCCGCGCGTACCTGAAGGTTCGGCCGTCGAGGCCGATGGCGGAGGCGGCATGGTTTCCGCCGCAGTCGAGGGCGGAGGCATGGTGTCCGCCGCTGTCGCCGCCGCGGAGTCAGCAGCAACAGTAACCGCCGGCTCGGTGAAGGATGCTGTAAAAATTGCACTCACCGCCGGCGGTGACGTCATCTCGGCTGGAACAGTCGGCTCAGAGTGAGCAACTGAACCAGCGGAAGCAGGCGCAGGCGCCTGGGTCGACGCCTCAGGTAGGCTGACCAAGCCTACCGTCATTGGCGGAGAAGTAATACTCGGCCCCTCACCCTGGAATGCGCCAACATCCACGCCTGCGTAAAGAAGAAAAGTGTTAAAAGACTAAGGATTAAACTATGAAGATAAAAGCTAAGAGAGTTGTACTTACGGGTTTTCTTGAGCCTAAAGGTACGGAGAGGCGGGGACGGACCCGATGGAGCCGGCCTCTTTGCGCCGGTCACCGTCGTCTTCTTTGGCTCTCCGGAGGGAACAGTCGTAGCCTCCGGAGCAGTGGTCTTCTCACCACCAGGGTTCCCCGCCACCTCTTCACTATCTGACTCGGTGTTAGATAGAATCACTGGATTGGCTGTGGAGGCCGCCTTCTCCTTCCCCTTCCCGCCGGCAGCCCTCTTCTTCCGCACCAACGAAGGACCATCTGCGGATTCCTCAGAAGAAGACGGGATGTCAGGAATTCCAACAGCGGGTACAGCATTGAGGGGTTGAGGATGGAATAACGCCTTACCTGGCCACCGGTGGCTCAGGATCTCGTGGCCTAAGGGATAGACCTCCACGAACCGATCCGCCATTTGTTCCAGGATGGGCAACTCGTTCTCGTCTAGAGCACGAGTACCCATCCGCGCGGGACCGTCAGCTTCCCGCGGGTACAGGAGCGACTCCAAGTCGTTCCCCTCTGAAAGAAAATAAACAGTTAGAAGATAAACTCGTATAAGCAAAAAAGAAACGGAGCATACCGTAAGGGATAGAGTTCGAACCGTATTCGAGGACGATTGGAACCTTTTGCGCGTCAGCCTCTTTCCACACTCGGCTCATCCCCAACATCACCATCCCGGACTCCGGAAACCGGAAAACCGGAGATTGGACCCGGGATATCCTCGAGAACCATTCCGCCTCTTGGTAGTTGGTGGCGTGAAGGCTCGGAATTGCTTGGCCATCTTTAAACTTCATGGCAAGGGGGACGGCGCGAGCGGATATGTAGAAGAACTCCCGCTTCCACGAACGGAGACTGCGCTCGGTGGCACAAATCTTTAAACCCTTGATACGGGTTGTCAGGGTATACCACCCCTGGATGCACCTCCAAGTGTAGAAGGTCATCAGGCGGTCAACATGGGGCTCGAGGCCCAAAATCCGGCACACCCACTCAAAATGGCGAATCTTGGCGATCGCCATGGGGTGCAACTCGGTCAGATGAACACCGTGCCTCTCGAGGATACGGTAAACAAACTTTGTCAATGGGAACCTAAGATTCCCATAGACAAAGAATGCTGCATAAACCCCGATCTTGCCTCTGGGGGCATCGTACACGGTCTGATGGGGTTCAGGAAACTCAGGCTCGAGAGGATCGAGCATGAACTTCCTAACAACATACCGGTACTGATCGCCGGGCAGAGCACACTGGCACTCGCCAGCAGTACTCCTGTCATCGGTGGTAGACTCGAGATCATGTGAAGACATCTTGCAGAAAGAAAGCGATTTCGGGAAAATGCTGGCCTGAAAAGGGGAGTATTTGCCGGAAATCGCTAAGAAGAAGAGAAGGGTGAAGGTGTGAATTACAAAGGACCCTCTCCCCCTTTATATACTAATCGCAATTAATGCGGTGAATTTAATGCGGAGGAGAGAGAAATCGAGGGTGCAATGAAACTATGACGCGTGGCAAAAAGCTAGCTGGCAACAGCTGTCAAAAGGACGCGTGCCAGTAATTTCGCGGCCACGCGCCCAAAAAATCGCGCCCACGCGCCTGAAAAAGCGTCTGGAATGACCATGTACTGTCACGTCACCATAACTTCCTGCACGTCCTGACACAGTCAGAAGAAACCGTCGCACGACGTTTCAGATGTTTGGACTGTTCCTATCTTTCCACCAACTCTTCGAATTTCGAAATTCAAAATTCAAAAAGATTCAAAAGTAAGCGGGAAAACACCCCTTACCTTGGCAAACAAATAACCGTAAGACGGATGCGGGTACAGTGTTAAGGCAAAACCCTTCACATACCTAGCACCCGCAGGGAATTGAAGCCAAGAATACCTTGGCAACCAAGTAACCATAAGCCGGGTGCGGGTACAGTGTTAAGGCAAAACCCTTCACATACCTAGCACCCGCAGGGAATTGAAGCCAAGAATACCTTGGAAGTAAAGTAACCGTAAGACGAGCGCGGGTAGTGTTAAGGCAAAACCCTTCACATACCTAGCGCCCCGCAGAAAATTGAAACCAAGAAGGATCTTCTGGGCAATGCTTGCGGATAGAGGAGTAACATCCCCGCATAACGGGAACGTCGAGAATTATATTGTTTGAAACTCCGTGATGGAATTGGTGGTCTTAGCATAATTGATCACTATGTTGAAAACCACCAGAACCCCATGGAGACTATATACAAGTAAGACTCAACGCTCCTGACTTGCGAGAAGGTTACATACCTACCCGCATCATACCCAAAGATCAAGCAAAAAAAAAAAATCGGGAATTTTTGCAAGTGACATTAGGAAACCCGCGGGAAGAATCCCAACGGAGAACCTTAAAACTAAAAACCCTTTTCAAAACCCCTTGCTTAAAGTCCAAAAGTTCACCTCACCTTATTAAACATTCATGAGAAGAACATTGGACTGGGGGGACTTGAAGAGGTAGGTCCCAGCAGAGCCCAGTTGGTCCCGCAAGACTCACCTTGAACAGGGACGTCTGCGCAAAGGCCATCTGCTCCCGCAGGACCCACCATGCTCAGAGAACCTTACGCGCAGTACGCAAGCTGTACACGCAGGGAAAGCCTCCCAATGGTGAAGTACCCCGCCTGTTCCCGCAGTTGCGGATACAAGCCATCAGGGAAGGCTACCTGCAGACAGCAGGGCTACACGCACAAGACAATAGATACTTCAGTAGTCACATGAAGGAATGAGCAAGGCGGGAACAATCCCGCCAAAATGAGCCAGTCCGTATGATTCTGAAAGATCTTCTGTAACCTACCAAGGTATGGATAGGACAGACAATCTGACCAGAACAGCCCATGAGCCAATCACAGGGTGACAGCTCACCGACAACAGTACGAGGAGGAACACCCTCTAGTACTGTTTGTCACTATTAGCCGCTGCCTACTCACCAACCCTTACTGCGGGGCGTGCGCAGCCTACAGTTGGTGGAATAGTGTTACTGTTGGCCGTAACCTACTCACCAACCAGCATGGCCTGCGTATAATCCACAGTAGGTGGGACGTGCATAATCTACAGTTGGTGGAATAGTGCAGCCGACTTTGTTACTGTTGGCCGTAACCTATCCACCAACCAGTATGGCCTGTGCATAGTCCACTGTTGGTAGAACAGGAATACTATTCAGCCGACTGTACCTTCTAGGAAACCTACCTTCGGCTATAAATACTCCAACATCTTGGAATGGTAAGATCATCTGCTATCCTGTTATCTAGCAATCTCTTAATATACACTTATATTCAGAGCAATCTAGTCTGATTCTCACGCCGGAGGGTGGTCACAAGGAGGAACCCCCCCTTCTCAGTGACGAGCTTACAGTGTTTGTTTTGCAGGTCCCCTGAAGAACAACCGTCTCTGTTGGACCTCATTCTCGTGGGAAACATTACTTAACCCCCAGATTATCTATAATCTGTCCAGGGTTCACTTAGTGTTTCTTCACAACCATTATTTCTTTTTTGGTAAATTACATGACATTACCAAACCAAAAAACTCCGCACAAACCTAACACCCCCTAGCTAAATCAAAACCTAATTGAACAAGAGGAGCGTTCATGATACTGGATTTCTATAGTCGCCTTCTAAAGGCCGGTATCTTGAAATGCCCATATTATTTGTAGGTTGTTCAATTAATTAATCCATTAGCTTCATTTAACTAAATAAATGATCCAATTACAAAACAATTAGTTATAAGTTTAAAAAACAAGATCTTCTAAAAAATATTAAACAAAACTTTTTAAAAAAGTTATGCATATACGCCTCCTATAGGCATATACGAGGTTACTATCAGTATTTTACTAGACATGTTACATATATGGCTCGTATAGGACTATATGACCTGTATAGACTACAAAAAGCTTCGAACATGAATTTTTCATACTGATATCGTACACGCAATGTCTATATGGGCCGTATAAGACTATACATGTTGTATAGAACTATACGGGTTGTATAGACCTATACCACCTGGGGTGGTGTATGCATATAACATCCTTGTTATATAACAAAATATTATTACATGTAGTTATGCTTAAAAAAATATTACAAATAATGTTATGCATTTAATTATAGTTATTTGTCAAGACTTTTTTTCACATAACAACTTATTACGACTCATGTCACGATTGTATACCTTTTCAACTTGGTTTTTTTCGTCTCTTACTCCTATTAAATACTGATATAAAAAAGTATTTTTTAGATACTAAGTATAAATTTGAATAATAATGTTTATTATTTTGTTATAAATAATTATTTAAGTCTCCATATAACATTTTTGAAGTTTTCAAATAACTAAATAAACTTACTACTTTTTTACTTAAAATCTTTTATTTATAAAATTATGTTTGTTAAAATATTATAAAAGAACTAAAGAAGGAAAATAATTATAATAGTAATTGATTTTTAATGGGTGATTTATAATAATTTTAAATATTTATTGTGGATGGATGATTTAAATGATAAAGATACTCAACCCTTGCAACACACAAGTTTTTTAATGACTTAACTTTTTCATTAGTAAGTATATGGCATTATATCTATTTATTCTGTGTGATACATGAGTTCTAACATACTGTGAAACATATAATAAACAGTTAAGCATGAGTTGTAATCAAGTTTGTAAATTAGTCACGAGTTAAGTCTTATGCATCAATGTGAAACAAATAAAGAGGTTCATAATTTAATTATACGAGTTGTACTTAAACTTATTCGAATTTGAAAGGAATTTGTAATTGTAAATTAGATACAAGTCAAGTCTTAAATACCAAGTTAGAAACAAATTATAGTATGACTTGAACTTAGTCAAGAATATATAGTTTGTTACACCTTAACATTGAAACATGTGAACAAATTTAAGATGTTAAGTGAGTACGATATATTTAGAATTTAACTTTTAGAATGATAAAAGTACTTTTTTGAAACATGAAATTAATATAAATGTTATGACGTTTAAGATTATTTAATATGGTTTATAAAGAATTAGGGGTTTTAATTCAAAAATGGGTTGCGATACAGCTTTTTGCATGTTTACCTTCTGTTTTGAATTTACGGGTGCAAACGAGCCGAGCCCGAGCTCGACTAGGCTCGAGCTCGGCTCGTTTAACTTACACAGAGCTCAAGCTAGGCTCGTTTCGAGCTCTATTTTCAAAGCTCGAGCTCGGCTCGTGAATGGATTTTGAAGCTCGAGCTCGGCTCGGGCTCGGCTCGTTTATTATTTATCAATTATTTTTTTATATAATTATAACTATTTTATATACTTTTTTTATTATAGTTTTATTTATAAAAGAATATATATTATTTAGTTATTATTTATTTATTTTTTCATAACATTATATTTATTAATTAATAATTATTAAATATATATTTTTAAAAAATTATATAAATGGCAGGCTCGTTTAGGCTCGCGAGCCGGCTCGAGCTCGATAAGTAAAGCTCAGGCTCGGGCTCGTTTATTAAACGAGCTTATTTTTAGGCTCGAGCTCGGGCTCAGGCTCGATAAAGCTCGGCTCGATCGAGCTTTTTAACGAGCCGATCTCGAGTAGCTCGCGAGCAGCTCGGCTCATTTGCACCCCTAATTTTAATGTATCATAACTTTTTAAATTTATTTTAGTGGGAATATAATATGAAAAACTAATTAATATTCTTCGGATCTTCTTTATACTTTCATTAATTTATTTTTGAAAAATTCATATTAAATTGGTACCTAGCAAACAATTCCATTCCTTAAAGGGATTAATTAATTAAAAATTAAAACCTACAACAGTCGGTTAGTCAAAATATATGAGTAAAGTTTTTATAATGTAGGGAGTGGTATGGTGTTTTGAGTGGAGAAGAGAGAAATGTAACGATTTTTTTGTATATTTGAAAAATTACTGTTTATGTCATATAATTTTTTAATATATTTTGAAAGTGGTTGTGAATGAAGAAAGAAGAAATGATAATGAAAAGCATATTGAAAGTTATTAGGGAATTCACAGCTCGTTCTCTATCTCCATCTCTATAATTACACTATAAAACACTACATTTCTCTTTACTGTTTAATTAAATAATATTTTTATACATTTATCATTACAATTTTCTCTCTCCTCTATGCACAATCAATTCAATAAATATTAAAAATAAATATGGACAAACAAAATTTCTCCAAATTTACAAAAAATCACAACATTTTCTCTCTCCACTATATAATTTAAATTCACAACCGCTAAAAATTCCACTCTATAATTTACAAACTTTTCTCACACAAATTTAGAGGATGAGTTGAGAATGCTCTTATTTAATTAAAAATGAGAAAAAAATACAATAATTTTTAATGTAATTTTGAATTTAAAAATAAGTGAGTAGATGAGAATACTCTTAAACCCACATCTTTTAAAAAGTGAAAGCCTCATCTAACTCATTGATACTATTAGTGAGACAGTTTGATTTTTATTAAGTCTAGTTAAAATCTAGAAAATAAGAAAAACAACGAACCAAATGCAAGTTGATCGTATCCTTTCGAACATATTATGAATAAATTTTTCGAATTTTCTTATTCATTTCATTTCCTTTTCAACCGAATTCTGGTCTGTCTCTCAGAGCGAGTTTAATTTTAAACATTCATATTAAATGCAATTAAATAAATTCTACTTCACTAATTAAATACCAATTTAATTTAATATAAAATATTTGTTGCATCCCTATTTTCGGACAAAACATAACATGGTCAACAACCATTAACACTTAAACTCCTTTTTATATTTTATTAATTCATTACCTTAAAACATCAAAATAAAATCAAACAAAGTACACATCTTTTCCATTAGACCATTACCCTTAACACTTAAAACTCCTCGCCATAATTTCTTAACCTAAACAATGGCTAATGACAACTCCAGATTAATCGGGTTAAACGGGTTATCCAAAGAACCATAAACCGCGCCAAATGTGCCAGAGTTCATGAACTCATTAAACTGTCTATACGTCATAGACGAATATTTTCGCTTCATGACACATCGCCAGTAGTTTCGAACCATGTTACCAGTCCGACCATTCAAACGCCGGGCAATCCTAGCCCATTTCTTACCAATTTTGTCATGTGACCAGAAAATCATCCGGTCCTCTTCAGGAGTAAACGGATCGTGAAGAACGTCCGGTGACAACTGGTCGAACCAACGTTTTTTACAAGACGCTGCGGTTCGGCCAGGTATAAACTGGCTGACGAGTTCCCAATCTTTGTCGGCTCCAAGAATCTCTCTGACTTGCACAAGCCATACATCTTCTCTTCGAGTCCAGTGGGTTCTAGCTTGACGAGCAGCCATAGCAATAAAATTGTGTGTGAGTGAGAGGTTTAGGAGGAGAGAGAGAGCAAAAATATGTGAGAAGAAAGGTGATTGAGAGATGGATTTATAGGGGGTGTGCCTCACTCTTAAGGGTATAAACGTCAAGTCACGTCAATGACATGTAGATAAGTGAGATCTTTTAGTCAACCGGGTGAAATAAATGGGAAGATATTGAGTGAATATGTCGGGCATCTGATATTTGTTTTCATTCAATAAAGTGGAGCTTAAATGAGTTCAAGCTTTTGATGAAACTCGATCACTTAATCCGAGTGAATATTTTATTTATATATCAAGTTTGAGTAGTCTCACACGAGTATTCTATCTATAGTTTTAATTGGCTATCAAATAATAGTTATTATACATAAAACTATAATAAAAATAACTATATAATGTATATTAGTTTTATAAAATTTAATTATTATGTATCTAAATTATATTTTAATAAATAATGAACAAGCTTTCAATAACTTACGCACCTATCTAATCTACTCTTACAACTATGTCATAATTTATCGCACGTGTCGAACCCGTAACCTCTAAAATGGAAACAAAGATACCATTGAAATAAATGTCTTTCGGTAAAAATGGACAAGTTAATTATTAGTCTAAATCTGGTTTTAGTATTGATGTCAAGTAGTTAAAAACAGTAAAAGTAAAAGGGTGTCAAGAAGAGATTTTGTACTTTAAGTTGTATGATTAGTAACAAAGTTGAGGTTAAAAAAGTAAAGTAAGCAATCTGCTTTACCGAGAGGTCTTTTTCCTAAGCTTGATTAGATATAAAGTCACAGACAAATAAAACAAATATTCCTTTTCCACTGACAAGTAAACAAAAACATAATTGCAGTATGATTGGTTGAGTTTTAATGGTAAATTTTGATAAACAGCCGTCACACTCATACATATTTTTTTTAGGTCTAGGGCCCAAGACCGAATTCCATAAAGAATAGGGATCAAACCAAACATGTAAATATAGGGTCAGTTTGGGATTAGGTAAATCGGTTAGGTTCTTTGGGTTTTTTCGGGCCAACCTTAATTACGCTCACCCCTAAATACACTTAAGAGTAAAAAATCTACGAGTCATGATATAAATCCACGGTTCAAGGTATCAAATATTCCTTTTCTTTCATAAAATCTTGACAAATAAACATCATTCATAATTATCTTTCTTCTTCCTAGTTAAAACTATCTGATAAATTAATGACGCCATTCTTTTCTTTCTTCATGTTAATCCAAATATAGAAAAAACCTTTATCTTGACCGCTATCTGCAAATTAGACGAGTCCAAAGACGAACTTAGTCAAGAGCAATTTGTTTACACCTTAAAAATGAAACATGTGAACAAATTTCACATGTTAAGTGCACTCAAGGAGTTTTGATTATACATAAGACTAGCTTACTATATAAAAATAGATAATATGTAAAATAAAAACGAAAGGTAAGTCGTATACATCATTTATACTTAATACCTTTATTTTTGACAATTATTTTCTAGAGGAAACTCATATACTCTTTACTACGTATTGAATCACACTTATTAGAAAAACGCGACTCAAATCTAGACTTCTTGAAAGAAGGAAAACCTTAACTCCTTGATACCAGTATGCAAAACGCTCTTTGATTTTAGTTTCTATTTTCTAATGAAAATTCATTGTTTAGAACAATGAACCAAACACAACCACCCTCTGGTCTTATTACGAATATATACTATATGTTTTCATGTCTTATAGGTTGCACAAAACTAACTGAATTCAAGTCTGTCCCTAAGGCTGGCTGGTTTACACCCCTCACACCAGTGAGGGGTCTGACGTGGAAGCCTCGTCAACGCATGATACCCTTCAAACACCACCTCAGCCTCCCTCATTCACACATGGCGGGTCTGCGTGAGGGTGCTCAGGCAGGTCACGCGAGCTTCCCTTGAAATTTCTCTTCCTTTTTTCTTTTTTCTTTTTAGCTGGAAGTAGGCCGGCGATGGTGGGTTTTTCCGGCGAGTTTCCCGGTGGTGAAGAAGGTGGGTATGTTGTGAAAGGTAGGTTGAAGAAGATGGGGGTGGTTTAAATAAATAATATATATCTTTTTTGAAAGACTTAATCATATTCTTTTTAGTTTTTGTTTTGTATTTTTTTATTAGATATAATTTATGTTAAAAAAACAAATAATTAAAAGTAAAAAAGCATAAATATAAATAGTATAAGTATTAAATTCGTACATTTTTTAGTTTATAAATAGTATTAGTTTTAATATTTTTAATAAGTTGTATTAAATAAAAAAAATAAAAAATAGAGAGTGATGGAGAATAAGGAGAATGGTGTATACCCGTGGTTGAAGGGTGATGTTGAATAATAAGGGAAAAGCTGACGTGACGCAGATATAACGAATTAGAGGAATGGTGTTAAGAGCCGTATACCCCTTAGGCCATGGGGTATTCTAAGTCATCAAAACTCTACATAGGCAACACATCAGTCATTTTTCTCTCTTTCACTCAATCTCATCAAAAGAAAATGGTTTAATCAATTTAACTCTATATCACTCTTATTAATTGTTAATTTAATATATTGTTATTTGTCTTTTAACCCGTGAAACTCATTATCCATGGCATTTCTTAACAAATTTGACACAAGTAGAGAGTGACTTAATTCAATTTTAAAGTGTCATGTTATCTTAATCTATGTCGGGGTTAGAATATAGCTATGACCTTGGCCTAAAAGCGAGTTTAATCCGGCCCAAACGCTCATGTATTAATTACAATTAAATAAATTCTACTTTTCTAATTAACACACCAATTAAATTTAATATAAAATATTTGTTGACATTCTTTTTACGGACAAAACATAAATTTTCAACGACCAACATGCATAACTTAATTCTCTTTTGCGTTTTTCTAATCATTCCCTTAAAACATTAAACATAAAATTTATTACTCTTTAAAACTAAAATTAAACGAAGTACATCTTTTCCACCATGCATCGTCTACTTTCCTATCACTTCTTAATCTAATGCCCTGGAGTTGCGAGGGTCAACGCCGTCAACGGATCATCAACGCCCACATCTCTGGCATCAGGTTCATTCGGGTGAAACGGGTTGACAAAAGAAACGAACACCGCGCCAAATTGGCCGGCGTTCATAAAGTTTTCGAGCTCTATATTCGTCATAGACGAATATTTTCGCCTCATTTGGTACCTCCAGTTGTTTCTGACCGAGTTACCGGTCCTACCAATCAAAGCCCGGGCAATCCTAGCCCATTTCCTACCGATGTTAGCTTCAGCCCAGAAGATGACCCGGTCCTCTTCTGGGGTGAACGGACGGTGAATAACCGCGGGTGACAACTGGTCAAGCCACCGTTTCTTGCACGACATCGGTGTTCGGCCAGGTATCGCCCGGCTGATGTGTTCCCAGTCTTTGTTGGGTCCAACCGTCTCATTACTGAGTCGCCTAAGTATTGCATCTTCTGTAGGAGTCCAATGATATCGAACCACCCCATTACCAGCCATATAGCAATAAAGATGTGTGTGAGTGAGAGAGAAAGCTATAGGAGAGAGAAAGGTAAAGGTGCGAGATTAAGGGTAAATGGTAGATGGTTTTTATAGAGGGTTTGGCTAAGTGGTAAGGGTAGAAACGTCCGTTCACGTCAATGACATGTAGATGAGCGAGATCTTTTAGTCAAAGCGAAATAAATGGGAAGATATCGAGTGATGATGTCAGCTACTTGATATTTGTTTTCATTCAGCAAGCGGGAGCTTAAATGAGTTCAAGCTTTTGATGAAGCTCGCTAAATCCGAGTTAATAATTTACTTATCGAGTTTGAGTAGTCTCGCAAACTTAAGAGTAAAAAATCTAAAAGTCATGACGTAAATCCGCGTCTCAAGGAAACCAAAATTCCTTTTATTTTTTTAAAAATGTTGAAAAAAATAGACGTTATTGATAATTATCTTTCTTTTTCTTAACTAAAACTATCTGATAAATGACAGCAACTCTTTACTTTCTTCATATTAATTCGAAAGTAGAATAAATAAAGTTTAGCTTGACTTGATCTATCAAATTAGACGAGTTCAAACATAAACTTAGCCAAGACCAATTTGTTTACAGCTTAAAAATGGGATATTTGAACAAATTTCATATGTTTAAGTGTGGTCAAAAATGTTTTGAATTATACATAAGACTAGTATACTAAATAAAAATAGGTATATGTATAAATAAAAACAAAAGGTGAGTAGTATATAATCATTTATATTTAATACCTTTTTTATGCTTTAACATATTTTTTTTTTCTAATGAAAACACATATACTCAAAGAGTATTCTTATCTTATCTCTTAAAAGTATGTGAGTGAGGTTCGTAAATTATATGATAGAGTTTTAAATGATTGTGAGTGTAAATTATAAGGCAGAGAGAGAAAAATGTAGTGATTTTTTCGTAAATTCGGGTAAACAAAGTGTAACATCCTAAAATTTTAATGTTGAATAAAGAAAGTTATGTTTAGTGATTTCGCGTTAATTATTGGATATCGAGTAAGGAGCGGATCATGGACTTGGATTAATTGAGATGGGTTAAATGAGAATGGGCCTTAGGTCCATGGGATTTAAGGGATATAAATATCCTCTAAACTCTAAAATATCTTTCATTTCACCATATTCTCTAACACTCCAAAACACACACACCAACACCGCCGCCGGCCGAGGGAAGAACCGAGCCAGATCCGAGAGAGAGAGCGATTAGTTGTGATAACAAGTTAAACAAGATCCAAACAAGCTCAAAAAGGTATGATTCTTGATCTTTGAAGTTTAAAGATCCAAGTTTTATAGTGTAGATACGACCGAAAATGGTCGGGAAGCGTAGTGGGGTGATGTCGAACCTTAACAAGGGTGCTAAAATCGCCAAAATGCTCAATAAAAACCAAAACAGCGGCTGATCTGGGCAACTTCGCCTGCAACTGGGCAACTTCGCCTTCAAAGCGATAACTTCGCCTTCAAAGCGATAACTTCGCCTGAGGCCAAGTTCGCCTAATTGATAACTTCGCTTACGGCTAAGTTCGCCTGATGACAACTTCGCCTAGAGCTAAGTTCGCCTGAGGCTTAACTTCGCCTAAAGCCAAGTTCGCCTGATGACAACTTCGCCTAAAGCTAAGTTCGCCTAAGGTTTAACTTCGCTTGAAGCTAAGTTCGCCTAAGGTTTAACTTCGCCTAAAGCCAAGTTCGATTAGAAAATAAATTAAAAAAAAAAACCTAATGAAAAATGTGTTAAGACAGTTAATGTAAATAAAATTTTTCCAGCCAGGGGCTCTGCCCCTTGGACCCTGCTAGGGGCTGCCGCCCCTAGACCCCGCTGCCAGGGGCGCTGCCCCCGGACCCCCGTTCGTTGTGGGTAGTAATTAGGACTAGAAAGATGATATGAGTAGTGATAGTTAATTGATATGTATACTTGTTATACAGTCAGCCGTGCACAACTGAAGAAAGGGATTACGATTAACGGTGAACGTAACCGTGTTCAGGTGAGTTTCTAGCCCCATTCCTTGTTATGTTTTCGGGGCTGTGTGCATACTTGATGTGTTGATTAATACATTTATCCTAAGTGATAAGTGTATGCCATATGTGATATATGTGATATGAATGAATGATTGCTTGATGGTACGTGAACGATCTTCGGATATTGCACGTACTGTCAGGTTGTAACGCTAGGTATAAGGTAAGTATGTTATGTATGCTTATGTGTATGAATGTGATAAAGTTAATAAAAGAAGGAAAGGATGGTTGTATGGTAACGAAGAGGGAATCGAACCCTACTAATATTCGAGAACTAGGGAACCGAACCCTACTAATATTCGAGGAAGGAGGGTACCGAGCCCTAATAATACTCGAGGTATGATGTATGGTTGTATGGTAACGAAGAGGGAATCGAACCCTACTAATATTCGAAAACTAGGGACCAGACCCTTATAATATCTGTGATGTTAGGGACCAGACCCTTATAATATCTGTGATGTTAGGGAATCGAACCCTTCTAATATTCGAAAACTAGGGACCAGACCCTTATAATATCTGTGATGTTAGGGACCAGACCCTTATAATATCTGTGATGTTAGGGAATCGAACCCTTCTAATATTCGAAAACTATGGACCAAACCCTTATAATATCTGTGAGGTTATAGGGCGAAAGGCTTTTTAAAACGTATGATTATGTATGTAAAGAAAGTATGAAGGTAAAAATGAAAGTAAAAGCACTTAGGTGTGTATGAAAGAAAGTTAAGAGGTTAAGTATGAAATGTAAGAATGTATTGTATGATTATGTGATTAACTAGAACTCACTCAGCGTAGCTGACTTTTAGTATGCACGCAGGTGAGTAGGATGCGGCAGCTCGCTTGAGGAGACACGTGGCACTGAATAAGAGTCTGGCATCTGAAGACTTATGATGTTTTAATTTTAATGCTTTAATGTTGAAAGACAAATGATGTTTTGAGACAAGTTATGAATTATGTAATGTTTTATGAAAGTTTTATATTCCGCGTAAATGTTTTAATTAACTCTGATATTTAGAACTGTATTTATGAGTAAATCCAACACGAAAGTAGGCTACCGGTAACAGGGCCTTACACAAAGTATGATACTATTTTTTTTTTAATATTTTTTGAATTGGTTGTGAGTAGATAGAGATAAAACTATAATAATAAATGTATAAAGTAATATAATTTAATTAAGCATGAGAGAAAAATATAGTGTATTTTGGTGTAATTATAGAGACGATGATGAAGGATAGGTTGAGAATACCCTAACTCTACTACTAAATCATACGTATTAAAATTCAACGCGACCCAAACCTAGAGTTTTTGAAAGAAGGAAAACCTTAACTCCTTAAATTCATAAAACCAGTATGACAAGCGCTCTTTGGTTTTCTATTTTCTATTTTCTAATGAAAATTCATTGTTTACAACCACGACTAAACACAACCCTTCTGTGTTATCAGTTATTACGAATATATATTTTGAGTTTTCATTTTCATTCCTTTTAAAGATTGCACAAAACCAACCGAATTCCAGTTTGTCCGTAAGTGCGAGTTTAATAAAAAACGTTCATGTATTAAATACAATTAAATAAATTCTACTTTTCTAATTAAATACCAATTTAATATAAAATATTTGTTGCAACTCCTTTTACGGACAAGATATAAATTTTCGACGACCAACATGCTTAACTTAATTAAACTCTTTTTTTATGTTTTTCTAATCATTAAACATAAACCTTAAAACATTAAACATAAATTTATTACTCTTTTAAAACTAAAATTAAATAAAGTACATCTTTTCCACCATGCACCGTAATTGCCTACAATTTCTTAAACAAGTGCCAGCGACAACTCTAGATTAACCGGTTCAGATGCCGGCATTACTGGCATCTGGACCGGCGGATCACTTAACCCTAGACCCGGAGTTGCGAGGCTCAACGAAGTCAAAGGGTCATCCTCACTTGAATCACTAGTATCATCTCCAGTCGGGTTAAACGGGTTAACAAAAGAACCAAAACGCGCACGAAATGGGCCTTGGTTCATGAAGCCATTGAACTCTTTATTCGTCATAGACGAATATTTTCGCTTCATTTTATACTTCCAGTTGTTTCTAACCGAGTTACCAGTCCGACCGGGTAAAAAATGGGCAATCCTAGTCCATTTCTCACCGATATTGTCATGTACCCAGAAGATCACCCGGTCTTCATCTGGCGTAAATGCACGGTGAACAACTTGCGGCGATATTTGGTTAGACCACCGTGTCCTACATGACTTTGGGGTTCTACCAGGAATAGATTGGCTGATAAGTTGCCAATCTTTGTTGGGTGCATGCAACTCAACAAGTTGCCTAAGGATTTCATCTTCTTCTCGGGTCCAATGATATCGAACCCGAAGAGGATTGTTCATGAGAAATGATCAGCCATAGTAATACTAAATTAGAGATGTTTTTGTGTTTTGAGTGAGAGAGAAAGGCAAATGTGTGAGATTAAAGGTGAAGTATATGGTGATTTTATAAGGGGGTGTGTATTGATGGGAGGTGTAAAGATATCAAACCTATATTTTTAATATATTCTATCACATTGTGATTTACTTTCATGTTGAACATAGGATCAACATAGGACCGATTAGCAGGGGACACCTAATGGTGTCGTACATCATTTCTAATATTTGAGTGAACATTTTTGAGACGTGTATATACTGATTTTTACCTTCTAGTCCTGACGCTCCTAACTCACTCAAAAACACCATTATTAAAGAATTCCACAACTATAGAAAAATCTTTTTAAGTTAAGTTTCGAAAGTTATCCAGCTCGGGTAGTTTTACGAACTTTGATGCGCATCTTATTTAGAGTTCTTTTTCAACTAATAAAAAATAAATTTACATAATACATTTATTATTCATAAATATATAATAAAAGTAATTAAAAGATATATTATGTTATTTTATTTAGAACAAAGTCTTGCCTATAGTAAAGACGTACGTTAAGCAATTAACAAATAGTAGAATAAAATAAAAGGTTATATTCAAGTTATTCTATATAAAGAGAATAAAAATGATAAAAATGAAAATGATTTATAGTCCCACAAAAAGCTCTTAGAAACTAAAACAAATTAATAAAAAAATCATAACTCAAAATTTAATAAAAAATTGAAAAAAGTAAAAACACAAAAATGTTTTCAGCGTATTTTTCGTTATAAAAAAAGACAAAATGATGAGTGAAAAAACCCATTGTGTTTTTTTTGTTTATTATTGTGTTTTTTGTTTAATTTCATTACTGATTGTCCCTTTTTTCTTTATATTGTGTTATATTATTTAACATTGTTTTATATTTTGTTTGATATGGTGTTATATTTTGCGATTTATTATGTCTTTTTAGTTATAATTGTGGATTTTGTTTATTTTCGTCATTGTGCCTTTGATCTTGGCATTATGTCTTTTCGTTATTTTTTTTTATTTTTTTAACGCGAATGATGACAGAAACATTTTAGTTTTTAAAATTTTTTTGTTTTTTATTTATATTTTGAGTTATGATTTTTTAATTATTTTTTTGAATTTATTTTTAAGGGATTTTTAATGTGGTCATAAATCCTTTTAACATTCTTATTTTTTCTCCATTTATATTTTAACTTTACCCTAAAAGGTTAAGAGATTATTAAATAATATATTGTTAATTATTAATTATTAATTATTAAGATAGTAATCAATTAAAAAAATTCAGAGATTTGAATATAGCATATAATTTTAGCTATAAGCTTACGAAGATAACGGCTTATTTCATTTATTAAATATTTGGAATGCAAATGCATTGAAGGCAGTGGCATTCTAACTGTTCAATGTATTGATATCAGCATTCTCTCCTATCTATAAAAAAGTATATGGGGATGTTTGCAAATTATATGATAAGGTTTTAAGTAATTTTGAGTGTAAATCATATGTAGAAGAGAGAAAATGTACTAATGTTTTGTAAATTTGGAGAAATAAAGGTTGCCCCTATTTTTTTTTGAACGACCAACTAAGTAACGCCGGGTACTCCGTACGCGGGTCCCATTGGCTAAAGGTAGCCCGAGCCGGCCACTAGTCCGGACGGACGGAGCTCTAGCGGTCCACCTATTGAGGGATTCACCGGATAAAACCCTACCCCCACACCCGCCAAATGGCACGACAGCGAGGAGCCGGTAAAACCAGGTGAGATCAAGACTCGAACCCTGGCAAGCCAGGGTCATCCCTCATATCTCCCATATAAATTGGTAATAGTGAGGTTTAAACCCTCTACCTCTCACTTATAAAGTAAGTGCTCTACCATTGAGCCACATCCAATTTATCCCTATTTATTTTTTAATATTTTTTTTGAATTTGCTATGGATAAATGAGAAAGAAAATTGTAATGATAAATGTGTAAAAAATATTATTTAATTGAACATGAAAGAAATGTAATGTTTTTTAGTATAACTATAGAGATGAAGATGAATGGCATGCTGAGAATGCTCTTAGCAACATTCTCATCCATTTCCTTATCTTTAAATCTAAAATTACACTAAAAAACAATTTACATTTCTTTAATTTTCAATTAAATAATATTTTTTCATATATTTATCATTACATTTTCTCTCTTCTTCACTTACAACCACTTTCAAATATTAAAATCTTATAAGGGTTGAACAATAACGTTTTGAATTTACAGAAAAATCACTGCATTTTTCTATCATCCACTCACAACACCCCAAACTACTATCTACATTATAAAAACATCACTCACTGAATATGGTGGACATGATGTGAATGTTCTTAGTCTAAAACCTTTATTGTAACCGCATATTTATTATATTGGTAAAGAATGTATTATTAATTTTAACTAAAAGAACGAGTCTTATGCGCTAATAATAGGTAACTTATTATAATCAACGAGCATTCTTTACAGGATAATGACTGAAATATCATTACTACCCATTTAAGTAGGAGCACGGAGTGGTTACATATTCGTTGGAAGGAGTGTGAATGCTCTTAGTCTAAAACCCTTAGTATAGCCGCATATTTATTTTTTTGATAAAGAATGTATTATTAATTATAACAAAAAAAACGAGTCTTGTGCGTTAATAATAGGTAACATATTAAAATTAACGAGCATTTATTACGGGATAATGATTGAAAATCATTACTACCCGCTAAAGCAGGAGCACGGAGTGGTTACATGTTCGGTGGAAGGAGTAACATAATACTTGAACACGTCATAGATCATGTGCCAAAGGAGCAATACAACGGAGGATTAAATGTTCGAAAGGAAGAGAAAATAAAATCTCAATGACGTAAAGAATCTAATTAACGCACACGTGAGAATATAAAGGTCGCTGGTCAACTATAAATAAATTTAATTCTTTCTAACGTGTAGGAAAAACTACGTCACTCTCATGATTGAAGAAAAAAAGAAAAAAAGAGGGTACTCAAAATCGTTTAACTGCGCGCTTTTGTATATATAAATTTTCAATGAGGTTAAACGAATTTGTATTTGTTTCCAACTGCTTTTGTTCGTATAACGTTCCAATTTTACATAAATTTTCAGATATCATCAACATTTTTTATTTTATTTTATTTTTCTATTATTATAACTTTATGCATATTTGGTATTTCTCTTATTACTTTCAAGATAGACTATATTAAAAGAGGGTGCTCAAAATCATTTAACTGCGTGCTTTTGTATATATAAATTTTCTATGAGGTTAAACGAATTTGTATTTGTTTCTAACTGCTTTTGTTCGTATAACGCTCCAATTTTACATAAATTTTCGATGAGGTTAAACGAATTTTATTTAACTTTCCTATTACTATAACTCTATGCATATTTTGTATTTCTCTTATTACTTTCAAGATAGACTATTTATAAAATTCTGACTATGCTATTGCCACCTATATGCATAATTCGAATATTGTCACTTGTTTCGAAGAGTGCAGGTATAAATCCTAGTATTAGTATAAAAATTGAATAATTCTTTAATATTATCATCCGTTTTAAGAAAGAAATTATACGTGTAGTTAAAATTTAAAGATCATTTTAAGAAGTTCGTTATTCAAAGTTTTGTCATTAAATTTATACATATTTTTCTTTTGGTAGCTAGAGTTTTAATTTAGTTGTTTTTATAGCTTGGCTGACTAAGTTTTAAATATTTATTATTTTTCTCTTTTAACTTTCATAATGAATTTTTTTTCGTGTTATGAAACTTTTAGTCTTTCAATTTTAGTCAAAAAAAATTAAAACTTTTCAGCTTTTACGACAAAAGTTTTACTGTAACAAATCACACTGATACTGACCAAGTTCTAGTCATATCCCCACGATAACGTGTGGTAGCTTTTGAACACATAACACATTTAACTTGCTCGGCAGCAACGCACGGTAGTTTTCAAAAAACCCGTAAAAAATAATAAAAAAAATCATAACTCAAAATTTAATAAAAAACCAAAAAAATAGTAAAAACAAAAAAATATTTCCACCGTCTTGCTCGTTCAACAAAAATGAAAAAACAAAGAGACATTGTTGAGCAAAAAAAATCATTATGTCTTTTTATTTATCGTTATATTTTTGTTTATTGTCGTGATTGATTATGTTTATGTTTTCTTGAAATTGTGTTTTTTTCCTTTTATATTGTGTTATATTATTCAACATTGTGTTATATTTTGCAATCTACTGTATTTTTTTATTTATTATTGTGGTTTTTATTTATTTTCGTCATTGTTTTTTTAGTACGGGAATGATGAGTGGAAATTTTTGTTTTTTTTAACTTATTTGTATTTTATTTATATTTTAAGTTATAACTTTTTATTGTTTTTCTTATTATCTTATAAGGGTTTCTTTTTATTATATTTATTTTTCACACTTCTCATCCGCCTTTATATTTTAACTTCTATTTACCGGCAAAACATAAATCGCCAACGACTATCAACATGAATTAACTCTTTATTTTACATTCTACCTTTTATAAACTAAAAACATAAATACTTTCTTACTTAATTTATTAAAACCAAAATAAAATCAAACAAAGAAATTAATTTCTTTCACCACCGGTCCTTCAGCCCTAATACCACCATCACCTTGCCCTAGTGACAAGGATAACTCAACATTCACCGGCTCCGGTGACCGCATTATCGGCTGCGCCACGGGCTCATCCTCGAACCCAAACCCTGGCATTCCAAGGCTCAACCATGTCGAATTGTTCAACGCAGGTCCGCTTGGCCTAGGAACCGCCTCTCGGTTAGCCCTAAACTGATCATCTTCTTCATTCTGCATGATCAAAGTCGAATACTTCCATCTCAAAGCCGACTGCCAATGGTTTTTCACCGCGTTAGCGGTCCGGCCATTCAAACGGGTGGCAATTACAGCCCAGCTGTTACATATCTCAGCATGTGCTTGAGCTATCACTCGGTGCTCTTCTAGAGTGATGGGAAGGTGGTTCAGCTCGGGCGAGAGCTGGTCGCACCACGGCGCCCGGCATGCTTTGGCACTTCTATCAGCAAAATATGTGCTGATATAAGACCAATTACCAGCACCCTGTGCATTAACAAGATGTCTAAGTAGGTTGTCTTCATATATTGTCCATGGACGTTTAATCATTATATATAATAATGTTTATGAAAATGTTATTATTATTATTATTATTATTATTATTATTATTATTATTATTATTATTATTATTATTATTTTAGTGTGAGAGAACTTGTGATATATACTTGGCATATGTTTGATAATATATATATAGAGATAGAGGGGTGGTTGGGGGTATAGAGAAATTAAGGGTGTATTATTAATGGTATATCAAATACTGGTTTTGTATAATCATGTATTGATGGCATGTGACGATTAACAAGCGGTACTTGCATCATGTATTAGATGATGTAATTTGGGACAGCTGGTTATAAACACAATATACAGATACATGCATTCACATTGTGATCTTATCTCTTTATATTAACCTTAAATGGAAGAGAAAAATATATAGAACTTACAGAAAAGCATAGTTAAATAATTCTAGTATTTATCTAAACTTCTTTAGGTCTTTGGCTTAAAGATGTGTTAAGGAGTTAGATAATGTTTTGTTTCTCAAAGGGCATGTGTTTAAGTTATGTGGTTATTGCTGATAAGTGTGTAACTAAAGTGTAGATTAGAGAATAAAGAGTATGTGAGTAGCTCTTAAATAATAATAATAATAATAATAATAATAATAATAATAATATCGATCTTATTTATGTTAATATATAAAAAAGAATTCAAAGTAACTATAGTAATATTTAAATTTAGCGGCTATTCGGTTTCTTATACAAATTTTTATAAATGTTTGTGAGTGTAAAAAAACTAAAAACAAAAAATATATAAAAATATTGTGGTTGAGTTGATTTAAAATTCACATAGAATTCAATGGAATTCGATCGTATGGGAATTGCCAAGAAGTAGATTTGACAGGTGTGTCCCTCTCGTTGGGCTACGGGACCACAGGTTTGTGGCTGGTCATGCGATAAACAAGGCTGAGACGGGTAAAGTAGCTAAGCACGAGAAAGCTTGCCTTTAGAATCAGCACGTGTTCGTACCATTTGCTTTTGACACTTTTGGCGCTCTCGGCCCTGACGCGGTTCAGTTCCTTAAACGGGTTCAGCAGGTGGTCAGCAGTTCCTCCGCCCATGCTAAGGGGAACGTTGTGTTTAATAGGGTAGGGTTTGCTATTCAGAAGGGGGTAGCGGCGCAGCTTGTTGCCCGTCTATCTGCCGTTAGTATGTAATTACCTTAATTCACATTTCATTTATATTAAAACAGAGTAAATTACTTTAAAAAAAGAAGTAGATGATTTAATTAGTTATTTAATTCTTGATTTGCCTAGGCTATATGTTCAATTAGTTAGATAATATTTGATTTTACATTTTGTTTACCAATTACAAATCATACATATATATTTGTTTGGTGTTCAACTTAAAGATGTTATTTCCAATGTGGTAGTAGTAGGGTGTTTGGATTTTAGTAGTAGGCTATATGTTCAATTAGTTAGATAATATTTTATTTTACATTTTGAATCTACCAATTACAAATCATACATATATATTTGTTTGGTGTTTAAGTTAAAGATGTTATTTCCAATGTGGTAGTAGTAGGGCGTTTGGATTTTTGATGGAGATTCAAGTTTAATTTCATTTATAACGTTCTAAGGGACATGGGTGGCTCAATAAAAGAAGACTGAGATCTTTGTAATCACTAGTATGATCCTGAGGGCATCCGGGTTTTTACCACTAGTGGGCCTTCGGGCGGGTGAGTTTTCCCGGAACTAGAGATAACTTTGAGACACTTAAGGGCTCCGTACGGTTGGGTTGGGCCAGCTGGCGGTGGCCTTTTGCCATTAGGTCACTTCATACGAAGAACCTATACATTCTATGTTTGTTGGCCGTTAAAAAAATTTCAAGACAACAAGTCAATTTGTTTTTTGGGAATGATTGGAGTTCAAACAAGGTGAAAAAGAAATTACTTATTACCATATTCTTTGCTACGTTGTGGAGTTTATGGTGTAATCGTAACAATAAATTTTTTGAAGGCAATGCTCAGTGCCGTCTCCGAAAACTTAAATATTTTGGCCGAGCCAAAATAAAAATAGCCATGTTTTAACAAATTTTTTTTATTCGCTGTACCTGGATAAAATTTTTATCGACCATTTATTATAAACAGAAACCATTCTAAGTACGTAATTATCTCATAAACCATTGCAAATAACCTTATTTTCAACACCAAAAAACATATATATGTAATATGTATAAAAAGTTTGTGCCCCCGAAATTTATGTGTCCTGGCCGATGGCACGGCTCGCACACCCTCCGAACCTCCCCTGGCAATGCTATTTTGCTTTATAAAGTATTAGGCAATAAAACTGAATTGGCTTTCTTGTGGCTCTCTATACGGTCCAAGATTTTTATAAGGGAGTGGAGGTTATGGTTTGGTTTTTACTTAGATGGGATGATATATTAGGTGTTTTGGTTTAGTTTTTCTTTATCATCTTTGGTCTTGTTTCTCAGTTCTGTTAACCTGTACTCTTAAAAAAAAAAAAGGTTTTCTAATCATTACGCTTTTCAAAGTTCACTCATGTTTTCTATATGCTTTTTGTTGTCTTTCCTTGGTTAATGTTCATATTCTTCTGGGGCCCATTGAATTCTGATCCGACCAGAATCCTTGTTGGGATTATAACCCATAACAAATAAATACTTTTGCCATCTCCACTTTGGTGAGATGGTAAAGGCTTAGGCCTTTGGGTGAGAGGTTCAGGGTTCGATCTCTGACAATGGTGGTCTATTGTAAATAGTAGGAGGCAAGCTTAAACATTAAAAAAAAATACTTTTGAAAACTTCTTATTTTTTAATGATCAGAAAACATGTGATATTTGGGATGTGTGTTTTAGAGGAAAGAGAGTAAGGGTAACGTATTCGGGTTACCACCTGTCAGATGATCAATCTGTTGCATGTAAAATACACCTGGTTAACCGGCACGTCACATCATAGCATTGAATTTATACTTACTCTAATATAGGTAGCTGATGAACTTGGTATCGGTATACCAATTTCAAAATGGGAAAATTCTGGAAATAGTCCAAAATAAAAGGGAGAGATTGAAAATAGTTTAAAATGTGTTTCATTTTGAAAATAGTCCTCTCAAATCTATCTTCTACGTGAGATTGGGATTCGTGACGTGAGATTTGGGTATCCTATCACACACTGACACGTGTCCTTTCACAGATAAAGTTTCATAGAAATTTGACTTGGCCGATAGTTTTCAAGTGAAAATAGTTTTCTGAAAAACCATAGGTTTAAAATGAAAGTTGTCCGTCACGTGAGGTTTCGAAAAAGATGATTTTCGCGTTTTTTTGAAATGCATCTCCTCGGACACATTTCAAATGAATTTCGTCTATTTTTGCATAAAAAGACGTATTGTCAAAAAAGATAGATTATGTTACAAAGTATTTTAATTCGATGGTTTGTTGATGAAACTTATATGTTTTGCATAAAAAGAATATATATTAGAAAAAGTTTTTTTATCCACCCACCGCCATCATTACCACCACCACCCACCGTTATCATAACCACCACTACCCACCGCCATCGTCAACTACCACCACCACCCATCGCCATCATCAACCACCACCACCCACCGCCATCATCACCACCACCACCCACCGCCATCATCAACCACAACCACCCACCGCCATCATCCACCACCACCCACCACATTCTTAGCACTTGCCATATTTTTAAAATTCTTATAAAAATCATCTAAAGAGATTAAATTCGTTGGGAAATTATCGTTTTTTTAAATTTTTTTGAAAATCATCTAACAAAACTAAGTTCACTGAAAAAATATCGTTTTTTTTCCATCTTTTATGAAATTTCACGTAGTAGACGAAATTCATTTGGAATGCATCAGAGGAGATGAATTTCAAAAAAACGTGGATAACGGTGACTTTGAAACCTCATGTGACGGACAACTTTCATTCCAAACCTATGGTTTTTCAGAAAACTATTTTCTCTTGAAAACTATCGGCCAAGTCAAATTTCTATGAAACTTTATCTGTGAAAGGACACGTGTCAGTTTGTGATAGGATACCCAAATCTCACGTCACGAATCCCAATCTCACGTGGGAGATAGATTTGGGAGGACTATTTTCAGAATGGAACCTACTTCGGACTATTTTCAATTTCTCTCTCTTATTTTGGACTATGTCTAGAATTTTCCCTTTCAAAATTCGTAAAAAGGAAATACTGGTACTGAAAATATTTGGTACAGTGTTTTACCGATTCAATATCGATAAGGTACTGGTATCGAAAGCAAAAAATGGTTAAAATATCGGTATAGACTGTAACGGTATTGGTACCGATCCAAAAAATCTCAAAAGTTGCTATCGAATTGGTATCGAAGACACCTAGTTTCATTTACTCATTCCTACTCTGACTCATAATACTCTTGTCGGAGGATTTTTAATCAATATGTAGAGTGGCATGTTAAAATTAATCTCATGTGTTACACAAGTTGAAAAATGCCACATTATATATTTAGTAATAAAAAAGAATTTGTTTCTTTAAAAACATGTGTATTGCAAAGGTTAAACAAACTCGTAGAATAAAAATATAATTTAATCCATCAAAGTATTAAAACATACATTTATCAATATATGTTTTTAAAATGAGCGTTAAAGTGACATATATAAATTATGTTAATTTTAAACATATGATTGAACGATTTAAATGATAATAAACAAAAATATGAATCATATGATTGAATTATTTAATTGATGACAAACAAACGTTTGAAATATCAGTAACTTGTAGTCTATTGGTAGGAAGACTTGAGTTCTTCAGCGAAGCCTAAGTTTGATCCGCACTTGAGTCACTTTTGATGGATATTGACAATGAAAGATTTGAGCTAGGCCTTTTACAAGGATGCCAGTTTGGATTCTGAGCTCACTTAGGTTTTCTTCCAGCTGCGTGTTACGTCACAGAATTCTGCTCTTGTGGCGTTAAAACGACTATCAAATGACAGACAACGGTATGGTTTCACGGAGAAATGCTAAAGCCAAACTCTGAAGCCAACGTATACCTAGTTAAGATAACATATTCTGACCAAAATGGGACATCAGGGCTCTTCTATTTAGAGTGCGATAGCTTATTCTATTTGAAATGAAAAACGATTAATCTCGTATTAAAGTCAGAATTTATATCATCCATAAATAAATTCATATTAAACTCATTCGGTCAATTGATGTAATATCTATCCATAACTAACTAGAGGTACTAATGATTAAATTTATATTTAACATCTAAAAATATATATATTTAAATATATTATTATTTAATAATGTTATTTATTAAAAGAAAGATGGGAAAACACAATTGATGATATTTAGAATTGTGCCATGCCGTGGGTGTTCTTTTGCTTATTAAGCATAGAGATACTTTTTACATAGAACTCAACGAGGTTTGTAAATTTAGTTAAGCATGCTATTTGTTTATTATTTGATATATTGAAAATATGTTTTATTAATTGTTTTATATTCAAAACTGTTTGATTTTTGATTTTATAATTATTACTATATATATAAAGAAAAATAATTATAAGAATATATAATACTGGGCTTTAGGTTGGATATGAGTAATTTATTTTGAGGATTTAAAATGAGGAGGGTGGGTTGAAAACTAGAGTTTTTAAAGTGTGATTTGGGGATTTGAATTTGAAGAAGATGAAGTGTAGCTGGGTTTTAGGTTGGATGTAGTTTTTTTTTCCTTTGTTAATAAAATTGTTAAGTCTAATTATTTTTAATAAAACAGATGGTTTTATAAAATTTTTATTGAAAGACCATTAATAAAACTATTAATAGTATGAAATATCACTTATATTTTTTTATTATATTTTTAGCATTAAATTTAATTATTAATAATAGTTTAAATCTTATTATTAAATTTATAAATTGTATTAAATAAAAAAAAAAAAATAGAAAATGAAGAATGAGGAAATGGTGTATACCTCGAGGTTGAAGGGGTGGTGTTGAATGATAGAGAGAAACTGACGTGTAGACAAATGTTTTCGGACTCGGACCGGAGGTCAACCCGACCATCTTACTCGGTCAAAAGTCGAACCGACCCGGAGAGCCGATGCTTGACTCAGAGTACGTCAAAAATAATTTAAATATAAATTATATATTAAAAATATTATAAATGTAAAAAAATAAATAATATATAATAATAATAACCAACTATTTACACATACTTTTTTAAATATATAACATTTATATTTCTTTCATACGTATATAAATGTAGTTTGGTTGGTTGTTTAGTGGAGTATTCAACAATACTTAATATCGGTCATGCACCCGGGTTTGATTCCTGGCGTCCACATTATTTTTATTTAATTAAAAAGGTCTTTTTCCGATTCATCCGGCGGATCACAGAGTCTGGGCCGACCGCCACCCGAAAGAACCGACTGGGTTTTTATAAAACGGGCCAAATACCATGACCTGACTTGGTATAGGTACCGGAGACAGGCGCGGCTGGGTTGGGTTTCAAAACATCGGCATAAACGTGATGAGTGAGAAGAATAGTGTTGAGATGTGTATACCCCTTATCCTTATGTCTCGTTCTCCACCATTATATTATTAAATAAGAAAAAAATGAAAAGAGAAAGGGAAAAAATAAAAAATTTGATTGGGTGAGCAATGACCCGCATGATCGTGATCATATGAACTCTTATCATGCATGAGAGGAGGATGGAGCGCGATGTTCCTCTCTCACCCTTGAGTGTTGAACTGTCCACGTAGGATCATTGAATGGGGAAGAATAAATCACACCCAATATTCTAATAGCTAGGCAATTATCATAGAATAAATAATTAAAAAAAAAACTGTTCATAATCATGCCCTAGAATGAGAACACGAGATGGTTGCTTGTTTGGTGAAAGGAGAAACATAGTGAGTTGACACATCACAAACCACGCTTCAGAGTAGGAATACGGTTGAGAGGTTACATGTACGGTAAAGGAGAAAAAGGAAAAAACACATACGTTACGCTATACATGTAGTTATTTGCGAGATTTCTTTCCTTTTCACGTGTTAGAAAAATTACGTCATTGTAATGACTACTAAACAAAATGAGGCGCGCACGTAAGGATACAAAGCCGGATGACAAAAAAAGTGTATTTATTTATTTTTCTCACGTGTTAGGAAGGTAACACCAGTGCACCTTCCCTTCTCTCTTCTCGAAGAGAAGATAGAAGTGAAATAGAGCCATGAAAATTTTCAGAAAAATAAACCTTGATGTGATATTTTTTTTTGTGTCTCTCGATTAAAGCTATGTAACATAGTCTAGAAGTGGATCAAATTGCATTAATAAGTATTCCTTCCTAAGCAAAAGTTGACGTTAAGTTTGCAAGAGTGGAACATAACTACATATACAGGTACTAATGTGCTTTTCCTAGTCTAATTTGGAAGGATTATTGGAAAGTTTTATTCCTTCAAAGTATGTCCATGTATCAATAAGTAATGATAGTGCTATTGGACTTCCTTGCGAGTAAGAGTGTAAGACTAGGCGATGAGAGTTAGGATTGCATGTATCCAACATACAAAGTCGTAAAGATAAGAAAAAGAACATCTTAGTCTTTAACATTAACAAAAACAAACTTAAAACTCCTACATAGATGCCGGTTACTAGTCCAGATAGCCTGCTGATGCACTCCTTCCTGACACAAAAGTTACCAGTAACCAACCTGACGTGCATACTAAAACCTAACTACGCTGAGCAAGTTCTAGTTTAATATTGCTAGGCATATAATTATAATTACATATAATAAACATCTCAAGTATGAATAAGAAGCGAGTTTTGCAAATTACTCACGAGGCACGTCTTAGGCATCAAGTTTAAAACAAATAGAGCTGGAAATATGTTAAATTAAAAGACCATACTTAAGTTTAGTCATTTTTAAAGGACCTTTGTAGTTAGATATATACGAGTCAAGTTATAGATATGAACTTAAAAATTAATGAATAAAGATTGAGCTCTGTTGAGTTAAACAAGTCCAACATGAACTTAGTCAAGGACAGTTAGTTTACACCTCAACAATGGAACACGTGAACAAAATTCACATGTCAAGTGTGCCCAAGTATGTTTTGTATTTAAACATAACTTTAAAAAAACTGTAAGATATCATTAAAAATATATATAAATATAGAATTGTTTTAGATTATAATAATATTCCGACTTTAATTTTTTAAGTTCTTTTTCAGTCGTTATATCGAATCATAGTGCCAAAAGGAATTCAACAAATACCTATTAAATTCTGCCGTCATATCTGTTTCCTTTTATCGCCCGACTAAAATTCAATTAAAAAAATGAACGGAAACACATGTTCATACCTTTTAGGCATATTAAAACTATATTACTTGGCTTTTCTCTTTCGTTTCGTATAGGAAGTGCACCGAAACCAACCAACTCCCACCACATAGCGCGATATTAATCCAACTTGTTCATATTATGATATTAAATACCAATTTAATAAACCTATAATAAACATATAATAAACAGTACCAAGTTCTAGTTTAATATTGCTAGGCATATAATTATAATTACATATAATAAACATCTCAAGTATGAATAAGAAGCGAGTTTTGCAAATTACTCACGAGGCACGTCTTAGGCATCAAGTTTAAAACAAATAGAGCTGGAAATATGTTAAATTAAAAGACCATACTTAAGTTTAGTCATTTTTAAAGGACCTTTGTAGTTAGATATATACGAGTCAAGTTATAGATATGAACTTAAAAATTAATGAATAAAGATTGAGCTCTGTTGAGTTAAACAAGTCCAACATGAACTTAGTCAAGGACAGTTAGTTTACACCTCAACAATGGAACACGTGAACAAAATTCACATGTCAAGTGTGCCCAAGTATGTTTTGTATTTAAACATAACTTTAAAAAAACTGTAAGATATCATTAAAAATATATATAAATATAGAATTGTTTTAGATTATAATAATATTCCGACTTTAATTTTTTAAGTTCTTTTTCAGTCGTTATATCGAATCATAGTGCCAAAAGGAATTCAACAAATACCTATTAAATTCTGCCGTCATATCTGTTTCCTTTTATCGCCCGACTAAAATTCAATTAAAAAAATGAACGGAAACACATGTTCATACCTTTTAGGCATATTAAAACTATATTACTTGGCTTTTCTCTTTCGTTTCGTATAGGAAGTGCACCGAAACCAACCAACTCCCACCACATAGCGCGATATTAATCCAACTTGTTCATATTATGATATTAAATACCAATTTAATAAACCTATGTTTTCTTATTAAATTATACATTAGTTGTAAATTCTTTGCCACCATATATTAATTGTTTCAATTCTATTTCGGGAGAAAATTTAAAACAATACACTTTCTTTATTACTATAATAATAACTAACATAATATTGTTATGTTCTTTTATTATTACATTACCACTAGAAACTCTCTTCAACACTAAAATCAAAGACAGATTAATCTCTTCCATCACCCTCCTCCGCCATCGCCACCATCTGCTTGAGAGTATTGTTCCATCGGTTTCTAACCGTGTCACCGGTCCGACCAGGCAAAAGGCGAGCAATACTAGCCCATTAATTACCATTCACAGCATGTGCATAGATAATCACCCGGTCCTCTTGCGGCGTGAAAGCACTGTGGTCCACCAGTGGTGATAGCTGGTTATGCCATCGTGACCAGCATGCTTTAGCAGTTCTACCGGGTATGGACTGGCTTATAAGTGGCCAATTTTTGGCACCATGCGTCTCAACGAGTTGCCTAAGCATTTGATCTTCTTCTTCTTCTTCTGTCCATTGAAATCTTACTTGGCCAACATGATTCACAGGATTAGCTGCCATAGTAATAAAAGTATTGATAAAATTGTTGATTTTGTGAAAGGATATATAAAGAGAGAGTGAATTGAAGATGTTATAGTACATGTGAATGGTTTGGTCTTTGTTGGTTTTATAAAGAGGAAAGAGATATTACTTTTTAATGGGGTAGGCCCCACCAAGTTTATGAAAGAAATGTGTATCATTATATCATGTGTTATGGAGCGTGATTACTTAGTTAGAAGTAATAAATAATAAATAGAATTACTTTATTTTTTAACTATGGTTTATTTTATTTTTTTGTTTTTCTTTTAGTTTTAAATCCATTAATTTGATGAAATAATTTTTTGAGTTTATTTCTGGTACGATAAAAGACCTAATCGATATTGATCGAATTTGTGCTTGATCACAATCGCAACATCCGAATAAACGACATTTTAAAAATGTTATTTTATATAAGATATACAAGTGTTACTATTGTTATGGCGGTTTACTGATAAGTGTCGATCAAATTCGAATTCGCCTCAACAAAGTAACTTAATTTATGAACCTAATAATTTAGGGTACCCGTAACTTTTATCTTTGTGTAAATTAAAGAATGAATTATAAAAGTTAATAAAAAAATAAAAATTTTACGGGTTAATGACTTAAAAATCATAACTACCCAATAAAATGAGAATACGGATGATTGCATGTTTCCCAGCGGAAGGAGAAACAAAATAATCAAACAACTCGTGTATAGATTAAGTGCGAAAATGGCAATACAACATAGGGATCAAAGGTTCAAAAGAAAGAGAAGAAAAAAGGTTTCGTGATAAAAATTAACAAAAGGAAGTGCACACGAGTCACGTTAACATATGAAGAAAGAGATTCTATTTTTTTTCCTCACGTGTTAGAAGAAGTAATATCACTGTAGCGATTACTCTCTTTAAATATAGTCTCAAAGTAAATTGTGTAGAAGTCGTTACACTTATTTTTTCTTCGCTTTAGTTGGGAAGTAAAATGAAACTTTAGCTACAATAAGTAAATAAAAAAAATGAGTGTAACAATGTATAATTAAAGAAATTTAGATTTCAAAGTTGTATAATTAACAACTCAGTTCAAATCCGACTACAAAATTAAGTGTATATATACATTCATTTTCTAGAAGGTCTTCCTAAATTTCAAATGGAGTAAAAAGTCTTCAAGTGATATCTCCGAGATCGAGTCGTCTGTGTTTCATGTGCCTTTTCCTAGCTAGTTAGAGTTGTAAAACATATGACGTTGTTTGGTGAAGCGTATTATGTATGTAAAGAATAACTGAATAAGCGTGCGTGTTATTCAGGGCCGGTCGAAGGGGAGGGCGAGGAGGGCGACGGCCCCAGGCCCATGGGCCCAAGTTTTTATTTGAAATGTTATATTTTTTAACTTGACAGTTTTAACTACCTTCTATATGGTTGTTAACGTGAATATAAAAAAGAAATGAGGAGAGTAAAAAAAAATGGGGTTTCCGGCAATCTTATGGTGCTCTGTATTGGACAATCGAAGACTGTGAATATCTAATTTAATAGGCTAATATAAACATAAAAGGTTGACAAGTAAAAAAGAAAGGCATGTGGTGCAGTCCTATATTAGTCACTCTACTACCCTAGTCATTATATTATTATTATTACCAGTTTGAGGCATATGTGCTACACGAGTAATTCTTAAAAATACAAAATTTAATAAATAATCAGTATACAAGAATCAATAAACTCGTAAACACTATTAATATAGTCGTTGTACAATATTTTTTGAAATAATTTTATAAGTAAAAAATAATTATAAATATCAAATGTTTGAAAAAAAATAGAAAGTAAATATTAAATTAATAAATTTGAATCATAAATTTTAAGAATGATAACTATCATTTTACTATTATAAATTTATTAAAAATGATAAGTTTTAATGTAAGAGTGACAAGTGGCAAAACTTATAGCCTTTTATTAGAGAGTATAGATATAGATTATTATTATTATTATTATTATCTTTTTGAACTTTTCTTATGACTTGTTTAATTTTTACTATTTTTAAGTGGAATTAAATTCTTTTTACATCATAATTCATAAGCTTTTGTTTATTTGATTATTACTCTGATATCCTGTTTTAATTTTAAACTTTTCTTATGAGTAGTTTAATTTTTTATTGCCTGTTGAGGATTGTTATTAAACGAAATTAGACCCTTTTTACATCATAGCATTTATATAGGTTTATCGTCATTTTTTAATACGTTTTACTGAAAAATTTGGGAGGAGAAAACTTTTTTATGCCCGGTTTCATCCGTGCCCCAGTCCATGAATTTGTTTTGGCATTTTTAGTGACTGCCCTGGTGTTATTGGTAGATATGTTCATGGAAAGTATATACATATAGTATTAACTTATGATAGTATTAGTAGACTTCTACGTTTAGTATGGAAAAACTGAATAGTTCTCAACTATTATCGTCTACTTTCTAAAATGTTTCTCTCTTCCACTACTACTCCCCCGCTCTTAAAACCATTGTAGGCATGCTCTAAACCCACAATGTACTCCCTCACCTCCTTTCTTGTCGTTTCTTAAAACAATAACACCCAACTTTTCACTTGGAAGCTCCGATGGTTAAGCAGTCAGAGATTGCGACATTATCGATATTAAAAACCCTTCCTCTAAATGTAGCTCTACTCATACCTTATTTCCTACTTTTAAAATCCACATGACCAATATGGAATCTAGTGACGCGATATATTTCTTTATGTTCAATCCGAAATTCTTGACATATAATTCGGAATGCGCCTCACATCCGGTGGGTATTGTAATATTAGATTGACTATCGAAGGATATTTCGATTTATTTTGAACATAAAGTCCGTGGCGAAAATATGTTTTCCTAAATATTTATTTCTTAATCAAGCTAGTGACTATTTAGTCTTGAATTACTAGCCACAACTATATGGTATCTCCTCATCAATGTACATTCATGAAAAAACGGGAAATATTGTTTAAGGGTCGAAAATGTTAAAATCTTAAATGTTAAACATAAACAACTTCATAACCAACGAAAACCCCTTATAAAGAAGATAAAACTTCACTTACACCCTAGAAAAACACAAACATTCAACATCTAGAGTCATAACCTATACGAGTTTCAACTACAATGTATTAGTAGGTTGATTTTGGCTAAGCAAAGTAACATTGGCATCAATTTTGGTTGGTTTTGGTTAAGTGTTACATATATTACATTACATTTTCACACCTTACAAATAAATTACATTACACTTTCACATACTACAATCTAACATGAATAATTATTGTAAACTTAAATATATGTGTGTGCCAATGGTAATTTACCTATGTAGACTTATAGGTATAGAACAAAAATGAATGTAGGGTTGTTC
The DNA here is from genome assembly GCF_021521415.1 of Bidens hawaiensis. Lineage (NCBI taxonomy): Eukaryota > Viridiplantae > Streptophyta > Magnoliopsida > Asterales > Asteraceae > Bidens > Bidens hawaiensis. The sequence continues at coordinate 72,267 of NW_027497138.1, read as the reverse complement.
ATGAGTCAAGCATAAGTCGAATCAGGGTTGGACTCAAAATTAAACAAGGTAGCTCGACTAGGCTCGAGCTCGAGCTTGAAGTTAGATGAGTTGAACCATGATCCAAGCTACCACTGCAAGCTTTTATAAAGTGATATAAGAGCTCGAGCGAGCCCAAGCTACCGGCCTGTTCTTCGAGCTTTTATCGAGCGAGGTACGTTCTCAGCTATTAATTGTGAGTTTTTTGAACAACCTTAAATGAACGACCATGATTTGTTACCATTTATGGGTTTGAATTGGTTAATGTTGAGTTTCAGATTATGGTAGGTTTCATTGATAGTTAACGCCCAATGACAAATGACTACAAAGGTTTGACGGGAATCTTAATTACAAAATCTTAACCTCACATTAGTGAGATCTCCGATTTACATAAGTTCTCACCAAAAATGAGAAAATTTGGACTTACCCATCAAGTACCCATTGGTGATATGTGATCATAGATGTGTTCACCATTTTAAGTTATATGCCAGTTATTAGCTACAAAGTATCGTCAGTTTACTTAGTTTTTCTTTAATTGTTTTTAAGGGTGTTACTGGATTTCGTCGATTTGAGCTATTAATACCAAACATCGGTGATACTCATTTACATAGTATAGAGATGCACAATAACAATCAATTTTTTTTTTGAGTGAAACAAGAACAGTCGCTCATTAATTCGTATTAGACTTTTTAACAACTAATTTAATTGAATGTTATCAACTAGCAAGGAGCTAGAATAAGTACAAATTTTAAGACACTCACTAAATTAGATAGATAGTGTGATCATATTAAACTTGAGTAGATTTATTTTCTTTTAAGCATTGTCCTATGCGGGAATTTAACTCAAGTCCTCCAAACCCAAGTGTTTTACAGGTTTTGTGTTTACCAAATGGAAATAATAGCCCAACGCATTCACACAATGATATTGTCCTCTGTAACTTGGATGTATCACCATCATCTCACGGATTTAAATCATATCATAATGGTGAAGGTTTCAAGTCCCTTATAAACAAGTCTCCGTCCTCCTTGATAAACAATGTGGGAAATTACAATCCACACCTTTCCGAGCCCAGCGTCCTCACTGGTACAACAGTCCATACCCTAGCTCTGATACCATTTGTAACAGGCTAGCGTAACCACATCATAATATTATCCTCTTTGGCCGGAGCGTACCACCATCCCCCTCATGAATTTATTTTCGATGCTTTATAAAAAGTCACACATCTTGATACCACTCCCACTTGAGTAGACTTAATTGTGGAGTTCTCATCTCATCTACCAATACTAGCCAACCAAAATATGTTATGATAGAGAAATATCCATCTCCTTATAAAGAAGATTTCATTCTCCACCTTAACCGACGTGGATGTTATAATCCACCCCTTAAGGGGTACAACGTACTCGTGAGACATGGCACCATCGGTCTGGCCTAGTCTCTTATACCTTTTGTAACAGCCCAACACAACCGCATCATGATATTATCTGCTTTCATCGGGACACCACCATAGGGTCACAAATTTAAAACACGTCTTGATGGTGAATGTATCAATACCCTTATAAGGAAGCATTCGTTACTCTTCACAATCAATATGTGATTTTACATTTAATTACATTCAGAATAGATAAGAATAGCTTAGATATTTATACCACAAAAGGTTGAAATCTTTTTAGACATAAAACTTACATACTTTATTTCCCTAATAACACACTTTATATTACAATACACTGCCCCATCTCTCTTAAAACTTAGAACCTTGAAACACTTGATAAAAACTTAAACATGAACTTTAAAACACTTAAAAAACGTAAAACTTGACCTAAACACTTAAAAAACTTATGCTTGAATCTTAAAACACATAATCTTTTATTCTTTCATCTCTTTCCATTAATCAGCCTTGCTCATCCCAGCCTCCCACTTTCCACCTCCATGTACTTCTTCACCTCCTTCTTTATCATTTCTTGAGCTAACGGCATGAACTCTTCGCTAAACTGTGAAGGAGGATTCGACCCGGATGACTCACCCACTGGACCAGACTTCGGGTTACCATATTACCATTAGGGTTTGCTTCTTGACTTATAATAAGGGGTGATGGTATCGCTAGCACGGGTTGAGAGCATTGCAAAGAATTTTGTTTCCGCCTCAAGTCAAGTTCCAGCGGTTCTTAACCGCGTTATCGGTCCTACCTGGTAAATTCCGGGCAATGGTAGCCCATTTGTTACCCAGCCGGGCTTGTTCCCGGATAATAAACTCATCCTCTTCAGTAGAGAACGCACGATGGTTCACATCTGGCGATAGATAATTGAACCACCGCAATCTACACGACTTGCGGGTTCTGGTAGCCATACAATTGCCAATAAACGACCAATTCTCAGTCCATGAATGCTAACAAGGTGCTTAAGCAATTCATCTTCTTGTTTTGTCCACAAAGTTCTCGCCATAAAAAAGTTTGGAAATTATTATTATTATTATTATAAGTGAGAATTTAGGGGTGAGAACATGTGATCTTTGGGATGTGTGATGAAGATGGATGAATGGTGGGTTTTATATTATGGGTCCAGGGAGAAAACAATGTGCGAGATAGGGTGACCATTTATGAGACTCAAGCAAGCAGTTGCATTTGCTAAACAGCTAGCTAATAGACACTTGTCACATCAAAACATTCTTACATAGTATATCACTTTCTAACCAAAGTACTTGGCACAAAGATTACACTTGGCACAAATATATGCGGATGTGTAACAGGTGTTTTCTAGTTTAGAGGTCAACGATTCAAACTTCAAACGCTGAGGTAAGAAAATTAAATTAATTTAGAAGTAGAGTATTGAGTGTTTAAATTTTTTTTTTTTAAAATATACCACTCTTTAGAGAGAGGGGGGGGGGGGGGGGGGTTGGTTAAGCACCCGCGGGTACCCATTTCCAAGTTTGGTACCCGCACGGTGAACGCAGTTACCGATAGTTTAATGAAAGAGAGAGAGAGAGATGAGTGCATGTATGGAACGGAGAGAGCCATGAGTGTATGAAAAGGAGATTGAGATGTGTGTAAAGAGCTAGAATGAGGTGAAGTAAATGAAGTTTTATTTAGGGATTACTCAATAGAATAGTAACCAACTTTAAAAGTTGTTTCAATCAGGTCACTGATAAAAACTTTTATTCCAATCAGGTCATTGAATTTTCATTTTTGTTCTAATTTTAGGTATTTTACCTGTATAGCAGGTAACCTAGGTTTTTTTTTATAATTTTTTAATGTTTTTACTTTGCAATAATAACTTTAAAACATTTAAAGGTTGCGAAAATTAGTAAAAATGTGAAATATAATTTTAAAATTCCAAAAATTTGCAAAAAAAATTCAGAAAATTGCAATAAATTGCAAAAATCGAAAAAAAATAAAAAAAATGTTCAAAACGGGTCGGGAACTGGTTAGGGTCAACATGTTCGTGTTAGAACGGGTCAAGATCGGAACCGGTCAAAACGGGTTTCGGGTCAGCTTTTTTTTTGGACAACGAATCAACGCGTTTTCAACACGTTACAGCTCGTTTTAGCAGCAAAAGCTCGTTTTAAGCGATTTTTTCAGTTCGCTTTAGCACCTAACAGCTCGTTTAAGCGATTTTTCTGCTTGTTTCAGCACCTAACAGCTCGTTTAAGCGACTTTTCAGCTCGTTCAGCACCTAAAAGCTCGTTTAAGCGATTTTTCAGCTAGTTTCAGCACTAACAGCTAGTTTATAAGCGATTTTTTCAGCTAGTTTCAGCACCTAACAGCTCGTTTAAAACGATTTTTCAGTTAGTTTCAGCACCTAACAACTCGTTTAAGCGATTTTTCAGTTCGTTTCAGCACCTAACAGCTCGTTTAAGCGATTTTTCAGCTCGTTTCAGCACATAGCAGCTCGGTTAAGCGATTTTTCAGCTCGTTTCAGCACCTAACAGCTCGTTTAGGTGATTATTCAGTTCGTTTCAGCACCTAACAGCTCGTTAAAGCGATATTTCAGTTCGTTACGACCCAAAACCCGTTCCTAAATCATTGTAGGTGCTGAAACGAACTGAAAATCGCTTAAACGAGCTGTTAGGTGTTGAAACGAACTGAAAAAATCGCTTAAACGAGCTGTTATGTGCTGAAACGAGTTGAAAAATCGCTTAAACGAGCTGTTATGTGCTGAAACGAGCTGAAAAATCGCTTAAACGAGCTGTTAGGTGCTGAAACGAGCTGAAAAGTCGCTTAAACGAGCTGTTAGGTGCTGAAACTAGCTGAAAAATCGCTTAAACGAGCTGTTAGGTGCTGAAACTAGCTGAAAAATCGCTTAAATGAGCTGTTTTGTGATGAAACGAGCTGACTAATCGCTTATACGAACTGTTAGGTGCTAAAACAAACTGAAAATCGCTTAAACGAGCTGTTAGGTGTTGAAACAAGCTGAAAAATCGCTTCAACGAGCTGTTAAGTGCTTAAGCGAACTGAAAAAATCGCTTTTAAACGAGATTTTGCTGTTAAAACGAGCTGTAACGTGTTGAAAACGCGCTGATTCGTTTGTCCAAAAAAATGACCCGAAACCCTTTTTGAGCCGTTTCCGACCTTGACTCGTTATAACCCGAATCTGTTGATTCTAACCCGTTCCGACCCGTTTTGAACATTTTCTTTATTTTTTTACAATTTATTGCAATTTTTCAAACTTTTTTTGCAAATTTTCAGAATTTTAAAATTATATTTCGCATTTTTACTAATTTTTGTAACCTTAAAAGTTATTATGTAAAGTAAAATATTAAAAAATTAAAAAAAAACCTAGATTACCTGTTATCCAAGTAAAATATCTAGGATTGGAACAAAAATGAAAGTTTAATGACCTGATTGGAACAAAAGTTTTTTATCAGTGACCTGATTGGAACAACTTTCAAAGTTGGTTACTATATTATGGAGTAATCCTTTTTATTTATTTATTTTCTTTCTTTTGTCTTTTTGTTATTACTTGTTTTTTAATTATTTTTTTTATGTACGTAAACATTAAATATTAATGAATGTTTATTTATTTTTATTTTAATATATTTTTGGTATTTATTTATGTTACCCTATTTTTCATTTATCTATATTTGTGTTTATAAATTAAAATTATAAAATCAAGGTATTTGAGAGGAGAGATGCATATGGCTTAAGTAGTTTTGAAATAGTAGATGGGGTAAATTACATGGCAGTGTGGGATGGGTAGGTATTCGAGTACTTTAGAGAAGCACCCTCCCTCCCTAAATAGATTGAGACAATCATGTGCTACTCAGAATAGGCTTGCTAAAAGCTTTTATTTAGCAATGTTTAAACAAGGTTCAATAGAGCATTCTTATTGAGTCTCTATCTCCATAATTTATATAATTTAAATAAAAAATACCTTTCACTTTGTCTGACTTAATAAAAAACTCACACGTCCGTTTTTCATCTTTATCTTGTAAATAAACATTTTTTTGTGTGTGTTTTCTCAGTATATACACTCACAAGTTTATATAGATTTTCGCTCTCTAAATATAGAGCCAGTATTTCTTTAATCAACATTTTCTTTATAATAATGATTCCAGTTGATGGAGGTTTTTGTTATCTTTATTTTATACTCTATATCATAAAGTAATCGTAAATGTAGACGTTTCAATGTGAATGTTCTCTTTAAGAAATGTGTTATCTATTAAATATATAATTAAAAAATAAATGTTGTATTAAAAAATATAATATAAAAAAGTAAGTAGTATATATTGTGCTAATAAAAAAGTAATAAGTATATATATATATAGGATGAGTATTATTATAGAACCCTTAAATAATTAAGAACTTGAAAGACCCTTAAAAACTAACGTTTTTTATAAAAAAAATTTGTATGTTATATGTTAGTTGAGTGTAACTTTATCATTTTTTATATCTATATTTACGATTACAATTTTGAAAATTAGTTTTTATACATATCTATGTTTTGTTTACACATATGTAAATTTTGTTAGTACATAAATTTTACACATATGTAAACTTGTTATTTATATATGTAATCAAAACTTTTTATATAAAATATGATAAAACTACTCTTAAATAATCTTAGTATATAAAAAAAATTAAAAAATGTTTGGTTGTTTAGAGTTTCTAACAGTTCTTAACTTTTTTGGAGTTCTTAAATGATACTAACCATATATATATATATAAATAAATCTATATAAATAAAATATAGAAATAATTAGTACATATAAAAGAGTAGAGACGAAAACAATTTTGAGCTCGAAAAATTATTCACTAGCCAAAATGGACCTTAAAAACATAACTCAAAATGAGTCGAGTTTGAGTTTTCATATGTTAAACGAATCAAGCTCAAAATGATTGTGCATGTAGTGTGCCCCCTATTTCATCTTCTGTAAATTTAACATGATATTTTATGTTTTTAAGTTACGAACAAACAAATAAGACAATTGACAACAAATCAAATTACAATATAAACAAGTTATTGTTTTTATGGTAGATAGCCATTTAAGATGTTTACCCAGGTAAGTTATGAACTTATTTTGAACCCCTTGAATACCATTTAGGTACCTTATCACTAAACCGTTTTAGATATAGAAGTTAGTTATTACATGTCTTGTTGATAATGTAGAAGTTAATTAATTAATAAATATTAACTGGTGTGTAGCATAATGATATTAAGGTGTTTGTATATATCTCTTTCAAGTAATAAGGGTTTAAGTACCATCGTATACAAATTATATAATATTGATGTAGCTTTGAGTTATATTACGTTTACTATAAAAAAAAGCAAACTAACTAATAAAGTAGTAAATTAAAATAATAAAGTTATTAGAAATTTAGTTTACCTCTAGGTAGTAGGTCCAAAGGTTTTTCTTTGGAGTCCTCTAAATTTTTCTTATAAATTCTGCGTTGGTTAAAAATGTATATAAATACATGTCCAAACTATCTGGTAGTCTGTTGGATATATTATTAGATGGATGACGCATCGGGAATTCACCGACAACAGTAATTAAAGATAATATTTTAGATAAGATTTTGATCACTCAAGATTTTATGTGTTTGTTGTGTGAAACGGTTTTCTATTTATATTTTCGGTAAACCGTCACCAGTTTTTGTAATAATAAGATGTGAACAAGATTCCATTCGAATTTTTGTCATTAATCAGTTTCGACCATTCTGCATCGGATATTTTCTTCCAAACAACACTTACCAAAACCTACTAGATATAGTACAGGACGTCAACCTTTTTTCAAACGTATAAATGGTAACAAATATCAGTTTTTTCGTCTAATACCTATAAACGCTCTTGGTATTCTTCATCTCCCCTAACCTTCGTGTTTTCACATGTATTATATGAAACTTTGTGAATTTGATGGTAGCCATTTATTAAGACTTTATCTTCCTGGAATTAAATTGTTCCGAAACGAGCTCACGTATGTGTTCAAATTTCAATATCCCCTAGCATTACAAAGGTAAAATGATTGGACTATGAACTAAATGGGTTAACATCCGTGAGAATTGGTGTCTTGGATTGCAGGTTGGCTGTTGGTATTAATCTTGGAGACTATGGGTGTGCAAGAAACCGAAAAACTGATCCGAAACCAAAAACCCCAAAAATCCAAACCGAAAAAACGGAACCAAAACAAAAACCAACGGTTTGATTTTTTGTTTTTGTAAAAACCGAACTAACATGGTTTTACATGTAATAAAAACCAAAAAAACCGAACCAGAGCGAATTCCTAAATATTTGTTTTTCATATTTTATATTATATAATTTATAAGAATTTAATAAATGTAACTCAGATAATTTTGGTCAAATGTATAATAGTATATGTTGATCAGTTTCTATAATCGATGATATAATGTAAACAAGGAAATATGTAATACCTGATAATCCAGTGATGTTTGAGATTGACATCTTCTTAATCTGATCGAGTTCCCCTTTAGGGTGTATGGTTAGGATGGAGATTAGGTGTTCTTGATGAACACGATTTGAGAGAGAGAGGTAGGGGATGATTCTTATGGTGTTATTATTCATCATTAGTTATTAACCTCTCTAATAAGCTCTCTATATATACACCCAAGGGGAAACCCTATTAATGTTAGTAAGGGTAATTCCGTCCATCAAGGATTTACCAGTTATAAACATAAGGTTATTTAGGTCAATGATCAATAATAAGATAAATAATTATAAGGGCCATATATAAATATATATAAAAATATATTTATTCTAACATTCTCCCACTTGGCCTAGTAATTATTTATTATGAGCATTAGATTAGTCTGATCAGAGGTTAATACTCATTTTAGTTCTAAACCCAAATTGCAGCAGAGAAATACAGTCGTTGAATCAATATTCGACTCAGGACCCCCATTAATCATACTACAACTCAAATTTAAAACCTAACTTTAGGATCAAATTGACAAATAAGCCCTTACCGTTGATTTGTATAATTAGTGTCTATACGTCTTTAGGCATGCATGAACGTATTTAGAGACAAAACAAATTTTCAACGTATGAGGAAAAATTAATAATTAATCATTCATAGTACGATACGCAGTTGCGCTTGGTCATTGGTAAAACCCGTCTCTATTATTGGCCATTTAGGAGACTTATGGGTGACAGACCTTTAATTAGTGGATCCATAAGCATATCATGAATGCATTCGATACAAAAGTTTAGTTTCCTCTATTTATTCTTAAGTCATAAGCGAACAATAATTTAGACTTGTATCGAATTCTAATGCAGCTCCGCTTGAACTGTTACTGTTCAAGAAATAAGGGTAGCTGACTTTATCACAATAAGTCTTCAATATTGGATTTATATGAAGTTAATAAATTATGAGTCAACTGATAAAGTTTTCCAACAACATTTAGTGACACGTTGCGTTATGATCAGCAACATATTATGTCATTATAACTTAGGTCGTTGTTATCAGTTAGTTAGGACTCCTTCATGAGATAGTAATGTCTGCTGACATAAGGATATACCCAGAAGTTGACAAAGTTAGAATATTAGTAGTCAACCGTTTTTTTTTTAGTTCTCACTTCTTCTTCTTTAAATTATTGTGTCTCGTTTCTTAGAGATATTGTGATATTTTATCAGATGCTTCACAATAGAAATAATTAGTCTAGTGTTTAGCAATGTGACCAATATCTAAACGAGTATAGATTTGAACCTTCTTAAGGCATCTAATTAATGATGCATAAGGAAATAATCTCATTTATCCTATTAGCCTCTAAAGGAGAGCAATATTGTATGTTACAAGTGTAAGGACCCGTTTCATGTAAAACATATAAAACTAATGAGTCTATCTCGGTGTATTTTGATAACTATTAAATAAGAAGTATCTCCGAGATTGATTAGGTCAAGATATGCGTTAACAATACTTTGACTCATGTAACATATACTTGTCAAAAGAATGTCATCTATATAAGGACAAGTTTACATTAGTTGCTCCCACTCATCTTGAGGTAGGTAAATCAATCCACTTAGTTCTTGATGAAGAGAGTTGCATTATGATTTCATTATTGATTCTTGCATCAACCCATACATGGATTTTATTGACTTACAAACTAAGTGTTCTTAACCTTCAGTTTAGAACTTACAGGTTATTTTACGAACATGTAGGCCAGTGTTAGGGAAAGTTGTTTTAATGTTCATGTAATGTAGCTCTAAATTATTATAAGCTACTAGAACAGTGATGATCCTCAAAGTAACCTTTTGTAAGACAAGGAACTAGGTTCTTTGATAATTTATTCCCTCTTGAGTATACCTTTATCAATCAATCATACCTTTAGTGTATTAACGTTATTCATTCAGATTTAGTTTAGTAATGACTACCTTTTAGGTAATTCAACAAAATCCCAAACGTTATACTATTTTAGAAGATTGATTGATACTAATGGTTTAATTAGAAGATGTAGGATCATTAAACCTTCCAAAATCCATTTAATCTTTAGTCAGGTAGGGTACATAATCATCAAAGTTAGTAGGCCTTTGAGACCTAGATGACCTCCTGAGTTGATTATTGGGTTTATAAGGAGTTTCATATTTTCAGGTATATTAGGAGCAATATTAGTTTCTAAGTATGTAAGAGTTGGTGCAGTATGGTGTACAAGAGGTGTAATCGGAGTTAAAGTAAGCGACAATCTCTCCCCCCGCGTCTTGTACTTAGCCAAGTTATGATAAGGACTTTTACTGCTCCTACTGACCTTAGAAATATGTAAGAATTCAGCATGCTTAGGGTCAACATCAGAAGACCAATAAATTCTAATTGAGGATTATATTAATTAGTCTTGGTAAGAAATCTAAGTTTTCCCATATTTAGGTATCCAACAAAATTTGTTAGGAGTAGCATTAAATGTTAAGGAGACAAGATATAATGGAGCAGTGTCTTATACAAGGGATGTTTTATGAGGTAGATTAAGTTGTTTCTCCCCCATCTCTTGCATATAAGGACACTCAGTGCTCCCACTGATCTTTTAGGCCTCTAAAACTCCATGGCGATTCATGTCATAGGAAACTTTCATACAGTTTAGACTTGATTTCCTTATTGTCCATATTTCATAAGAAATTTTAAGGACATATTTAGAAGGAATACTGATAAGTATATATGAATTGATTTCTTTAAAGAACTTGTCTAGTAGGAAACAGATTAGATACAAGTTGATATTCTTCTAAGCTCCACTAATAGCAGTGAATTTTAACTTATGGTGGACCTCACTTACTCCCTTTATCCAGTTTATATTTAGGGCATTTAACACATGCTTTCAAATCACTAAGAATGAGATTTAATGGCAATTCATCCTTTGTCAACCGAGTCATGAAAATTTTGGTCTTAATGGATGAAGTACGTAAGTCTCATTTATCTTTTGTTAAATTCTCATTTCTATGATAACAAAAGGTTGTGAAATTTGTAGCATCGCTTAGCTTTATCTTATAAGGTTTCTATTCAGATAATAACGACCGATAATATGATAGTTTTAGTTAGTAGTGACTTTGTTTTGGTCATTTAAAACCTTATAACTGTCAAAATGTAGCTTTAGTATTGATACTAAATTCTGAGTAAACTCTAGAATGTTTAAGGTATCATAAAGCTTAATACAAAACAGCTTTTATGGTTCTTACAACCTTAACATTAAATGAGTCACTGACTCTCATCTTAATTATTATCGATTTCTGATAAGGAAACGTATAAAACTAAACTCAACTAACATGTGTTAATAGGGATATTAATATTAGTGGAGTTAAATATCATTAATTGGTAACTACCTTTCTTAGCCAACTGTTCCCTTGAGGTATGGATAGTCTCTTTGCTCGTGCCTAGTCTAATGGCATGATTTTGCAGTGAGACTTTCCCTTTGAGAACTTAGAGCTGGAAGCAGTACTTGTATTTTGTTTCAAGACTTTAGAACTATCCTCTTTTAAGGTTTAGTGGTAATAAGGTGAATAACATTTGATTTTCAATTTTAGGCATTCCTTTTTTTTCCTGTACATATATTGCTAGCAACACACTCAGTTTCCTTTAGTACTTCTGAGTGTTATAGTTGATTCTTAAGGCATCTAATTGTACTGGTGGAAAAGTAATACACTGAAATGACTTCATTAAGTTCCATGTATAAGCTCTCAGTTTATGGGTCATGGAATTAAATATTAGGATGTATTCACAAATGCCAATTAACCTTTTTATTTAGAATTAGAGTGTTTTGCATGCATCTTAGGAATTGTTTTGATTCTTTTATTTCCATAGAAAAAAAAAACGTTAGTCTTAGGAATTTTAGAATCCGTAATTGCTCACCTGATAGGAATCATGTAAGGAGTTCTTGATTATCATAAGAGACATATTTATTTATCCCACTGATTATGCTCAAGTGTTTTTCTGTAATACTTTTATCAGAATGAGCAGTAAGAATTTCAAGTCTTTAAGGATAATCAAGACTCAAAAGGGCAAATTTTATAAGACCCTTTTAGAAGCAAAACTCTTCTTAGGTTTTGTAATAAGAGTGGATGATTTAGGTTTGAGATTCAAACTTTATAGAAGAATTTTAGAGTGATTTATGTTATGGGTAATCTAATAAGGCAGACTGAAATTAGGATCATTAATGTAAGGATCATTATGAAGATGTGATAATTTTAAGTATAACACCAAAATTAATTTTATTATACTTAAATAAAATAGATCACCGTTGGGCAGAAAATGTATTATTTAAGTATAAAATTCTTGTGCGAAAATAATTGTAACAAATCACCGTTGGGCAGAATTGGAACAATCAAGTTGTTATGCACAAGGTAAGTTTGCAATACATAAATGTAACAAATCACCGTTGGGCAGAATTGAGACATTTAAGGTATTTAAGGCAAAGTTAATGTCATTTGAGTATCTAGCAATTTTAGGATACTCATCTTTTAGATGACTATGCTTAGTTAGACTAAAACAACTTTGTTAAGCTACCACATCACCATTGGGCAGAAGTGAACTCATGAAGTGTTGTTTAAGTTAAGCAAAACTAAAGTCATGCGAATGTCTGATAATGTTAGGACATACACTTTTAAGTGACATACTTAATTAGACTTAAATAACAATATTAGGTTACACATCACCGTTGGGCAGAAGTGAACTATAAGTGTTATTTAAGTTAAGTAATTTAACGGAGCAGGGCCCCTTAATCAGTTAGGTTATATATAAGGGTTTCTGATCATTTCGCAACATGTAAGATATAAGTAAAGTTGCGATTTCTTCGAAGTGATGTTGCGAATTTGGTTAGGGGATTTTAGATGTTGCGAACAGTGCAGTCATAAGTAATGTTGCGATTGATGTTTTATAAGAGATGTTGCGAATGATGTTGTTATGAGAGATGTTGCGAATGGAGTTGTTGTGATGTAATCAGCATTGTTGCGATTTAAAGCACTCGCAACATAATTGTTGCGATTAAGAGTACTCGCAACATCCTGTGATTTTATGGGCTGATCGCAACATCAATAGGTAATACTCGCAACATCTTGCAAAATTAGCTCGTCGCAACATCTTAAGTAATACTCGCAACATCTTAAGGTTCGCAACATTAGTGACTTTTCGCAACATATGTCCCTTCGCAACATTCTGTGATGCTAGGTTCTGATCGCAACATAATTAGTGGACATTCGCAACATGTTACTCGCAAGATAATATGTAATTCTCGCAACATCATGCGATTTCGCAACATTTCATTTGTTGCGATTAGAGTCCAGTTGTTGTGAATAGATGCCTTGATTCGCAACATTAGCAGAATTCGAAAAGAATAATCAACCTGATAACCTTTTCCTAATTTTAAGGGATTTGGGAGATTCTGTTATAAAGTTTTAGATTATCTCAAAATTTAATAAGATTTCAAAATTATATCTTTTATCTTATTTAAAAGATTTTGAAATTAAACTTAGAGATAATATTATCTCTTTAAAGTTTTAGATTATCTCTAATTTTAATAAGATTTCAAAATTATATCTTTTATTTTATATTAAAGATTTTGAAATTAAACTTAGAGATAATATTATTTCTTTAAAGTTTTAGATTATCTCTAATTTTAATAAGATTTCAAAATTATATCTTTTATTTTATTTAAAAGATTTTGAAATTAAACTTAGAGATAATATTATCTCTTTAACAGATTTCATTTTCCCAAGTTAATCCTAATTAAGGTTAGTTTTCGAAAATTATGATGTTCTTCAAGAACATCTTCGAAAAAAACAAGAACAGTTTCAAGAATTTTACGAAACTGTTTTCGATTATATTATCAGATTTAATACTGGAATCGAAATCTGAAAGTTTTGTAAAACAGATTTCAAAATAATCAGGTTTTTATAATGAACAGGTTTTAATCAGACCTAACAATTCGTTAGAAGTAATACAAACATCAGATCCAATCAGTTTTATGATGATGATCAAAACCGTAAACATAAGGGTTTTAATCAAAAAACTCGTTTCCTATTTTAATTCCAGTTTTTATGGACATCGAAGAAACTGATTAATCAACATCATGCTTTGATACCACATGTTGATCAGTTTCTATAATCGATGATATAATGTAAACAAGGAAATATGTAATACCTGATAATCCAGTGATGTTTGAGATTGACATCTTCTTAATCTGATCGAGTTCCCCTTTAGGGTGTATGGTTAGGATGGAGATTAGGTGTTCTTGATGAACACGATTTGAGAGAGAGAGGTAGGGGATGATTCTTATGGTGTTATTATTCATCATTAGTTATTAACCTCTCTAATAAGCTCTCTATATATACACCCAAGGGGAAACCCTATTAATGTTAGTAAGGGTAATTCCGTCCATCAAGGATTTACCAGTTATAAACATAAGGTTATTTAGGTCAATGATCAATAATAAGATAAATAATTATAAGGGCCATATATAAATATATATAAAATATATTTATTCTAACAGTATATTATTTTACAGTTAACAAAATTATTTATGCCTAAATTCATTATTTTTTGTCAATTTATTTTGTCTAAAATTTTTAAGCTCAAATGACAAAAAAACAAAATTAAAACGAAAACCGAAAAACTGAAACCGAACAATTTCAAAAACTTCAAAACCGAAGTTTGGTTTTTGCTGAAAACCGCAACACGCACACCCTATTGAAGATGGTTAAAAAATATTTTACGTCTTAATATGTAGTATTTGGAAATTTAAGGCATTAAAACAATATTAACACGTGGCAAAACCAATTAAAGTCCCACATGTGTATTTATCATCTTATCATATCCTATTAACACCTAAATTAGTTGCATGATTGCGATGTAGTATGCTTCATTGTGATGTGGTGTATTTGAAAGAAGCAATATGTCTTGGTTTAATTACAAAGGGATTCCAATCTAATTAAATAAGTTTTTGAAGAAAATAAAAGTGTTCAGTTATTTTTGAATTAAAATATATAAGTCAAGGCTTTCGTTAAAGAATTGATGTAGTTTTCAGTTTTAATTTGTAAGACTTTTGAGATAGTCTTGGGTGGGTGGGCGTTGGCTGTGGTAGCTTGCTCCCTGCTTGTTTTTAATGATTGTAATTGGTGGTTTCTAGCGTCTTGCTAAAGTTATAATAATTTTTTGTTGGTTGTTAAAAAAACACCTAAATTAGTTTTGTTTAAATCTCATCTGGCAGAGTGGCAGATTTATAAACGCGCATTTTATCAATGACACGTTGTTTTTAGTTTTAAAAAAATAAAAATAAGTTGACATAGTTTACCATTTCGTTTATTATAATAAAAAGTAGTGTTTTATCAAATTCTCTCTCTCTCTCTCTCTCTCTCTATATATATATATATAGGATGAATATTATTACAGAACTATAAAATTATTTAAGAATTTGAAGTAACCATTGAAAACTAACGTTTTTTATAAAAATTTTTATATGTTAATGTTCTTTGAGATTAATTTTATCATTTTTTATATCTATATCTACAATTACAATTTTGAAAATTAGTTTTTATACATATCTATGTTTTGTTTGACACATATGCAAATTTGTTAGTACATAAATTTTACATATATGTAAACTTGTGATTAATATATGTAATCAAAAAGTTTTATATAAAATGTGATAAAACTACTCTTAAATAATGTTAATATATAAAAAAAAATAAAAAAAATTGTTTGGTTATTTAGGGTTCCTAAGAATTCTTAACTTTTTTTGAGTTCTTAAATGATACTAACCCTATATATATATAGTAGGGTTAATGTAAAAAATAACAGTTTTGTGAGAATTATAAGAATATATGTACACCCTTAAATCTAGGATCTAGTGGTTGAGATTGGTAGCTTCTAAAAGTTGTATAGTTTCTTATTTACATGTTATAATGTCCTATTTAGACGGTGTACTTTATTTTAAAGTTCTCACACTTCTCACAAAATAATTGTTTTTTATTTGAAACATTTTATATATATATGGGATGGTTCATGCGAGAAGTGAATGAAATTATAGCGAGAAGTGCAAGAATATATATATATATATATATATATATATATATATATATATATATTCAGAAAGAAAAACAGAAAAGGAAAAGAAAAGTTGGATGTTGATGAAGCGATAGATAATAAAGTACTTTTTAAGGAAGGAATCCAGATATGCTTTTTGACTCTTGTAATCATTGTACTATGAAAATGACACCCCCAATTGCACGTGCTTATATTTTATATTTTACAAAGTTGATAATTTAAGGCTTTGGTTATTCACACACCCTTTGACTTATTCACACACCCTTGGAACATATACAATCGTATGGGCCTTATACGATCGTATAGGACTTCAGCTTTTGTCAGATTCTCGCAGGCTTTGTCTGTTGTCCAGGAACATTCCATACGATAGTATGGATGCTATACGATCATATAATTTATTTTTTTTATTAACAATTTGCAACTTTTTAAAAAGTTTTATATATTTGTATTTGTAAAGTTTCTAAAAAACATGTAGCATTAACCCAATTTGCTAGATTAATATAAAGTTTTATAAAGTTTCTAAAAACATATATATTGTATTTGTAACAAAGAATATTCGTTTATATATTGGGTATAACTTTTTTAAGAAATTATAAGTTTAAAAGGCTTACACTTTTATAATGTATAACTAGTTGTTTGTCATGTTCGTTCGGCGCGAGACGCCGAGACCCGTATATTTAGAGGAAAAAACATGTAGCATTAACCCAATTTGCTAGATTAATAATTTAATTTCTATACCAATTCATACACAACATTCTTGGTATAGCTTTCTTGATATGATAAATAAATAGAATAATAAGATACAAAGAAGCAAAAGAAAATACTAAATAACATCATAGCTAAACTTCAAACAAACATCCCTAATACATTACAAAGAAATATCCCAAAAGATAATACAAGTCTTAACACCATAACATTAAAAACATAGGTCTAAAATACATTACCAAAATATGACCAACCTATAGAAACGTCAAAACCCTAACCAAGTGGAGGCGGGTGGGGCTGACCCGAATCCTATTGTGGCTGCGTCAACTCAGGAACAACAAAACCGTGTGACCGCGCCAACTCAGCCTGCCATCCATGATACCGCTCTTGCATGTCCACCATAAGTTTGATGCGGTGTTTAAGTGCTCAAAATCAAGAGTAAGCTGGTGGGGCAGCCTTTCAACTCTAACAACATGCCTATGTTGACGCTGCTGAGGCTGCTGAGCATGCTCATCCAAATGCTCTTCCTGCAAGGGTGTTAAGTATATATTTTTTAGCTTCTATGAATATAACTAAAACAACCTTCACAATTATTTTATGAGGCATAATTAAATTAAAGTTAGCATATATAAAAAATAGTATCACGGTTTGACAAATATCCAAACTAGGGGTGTTCATGATTCGGTTTCAAATATCAAACCGAACCAAACCGAACCGTTATTAACGGTTTGGTTCCGGTTTGGTTTCACGGTTTGAGCTTTTTTAAGCCTCTATAATATTAAAAAAAAACAAAATACAAACAAATATGCAGAATACTAATTAAAGCTAAAATTCATAAAACTTAACAATGAATATAAAACTAAACATAACACAATAGCTTATAAAACCAACAATCTTTGAAATATGAACATAACCAATAGTATTATGTATTATGAACATAACAGTAGCTTATAAAACCAATGCCATCTTATGTGTAGTGTTTTTTTATTAAACTTAATGTAATAGAAAAACCAACCGAAAGTTAGAGAAAAAAAACCAACCGTGAACCCAAACCGATGAACGGTTGGGCGGTCTCACGGTTTGAAACCGAACCGTGAACACCGCTACATAATATATAAGAGCCTAAAAAAACCCAAACCGTGAAACCGAACCGTTACTAACGGTTTGGTTCGGTTCAGTTCGGTTCGGTTTCAAAATTCTACGGTTTGGGGTTATTCAACAATTTCTTTTTTTTCTTATAACTATTTTTTTTCTTTTTTGAACACACGTACCTGTAAAGGGGGCGGATTATGAGGATCCCAAATGACCCCCTCCTGAACAGAAAATCGAAGACCCTCCGGAAAAGTTCTAGCAATTCCCATATTTTTAACCGCTGCCTCACCTAACTTCCTTGCCGTATAAATCTTCATACGACGTATAAATCTATTTGCAAACTAACAAATAGATTCACTTACCTGATGATGATAACGAAGATGATGAAGAAACCCTAGAAAACCTTATACGATGGTTGGGTGTGTGAAAGGAAAGACTAAAAACTAATTTAGTATAAATTCATTAAACCTAGAAAACCTTATACTAGCTATTTTTTATGAAATTAGTATATAATTAGTATAAATTCATTAAACCAAGAAAACCTTATACGATTTGTTTTTCTTTTTGAATATTATTTAAGTAAATAAAATTAGGCTAACTATTTTTTTTTGAAATACAACATAAATGACACGAAATAAAATACAACACAAATACAATACAATACATAAAATACAAATACAACATAAATGACAAGAAATAAAATTCAACATAAATTATTCTAAGTCTACTCGCTCAATAGGACGATTAATATCTATTGTCTCATTTCTAAACATTTGTACACGTAACGTATACAAATGTACCCAACCTATTGATACATCATTTTTGAAGCGGGCCCAGGCATAATTAATCAGAGGCATTGGATATATCCCTTGTAACTCAACAACCACAAAATGCCAATTATCAACATTTAGAACAGCAATGGGACCGTGATGTGGGGCTTGTTCTGGACCATAAAACAAGGGAAAAGTTGTTGAATTTTGAAGTGGCTCAATTGATAATGAGTGGACGACCACCCCATACCTATTAGCGATCACAAATGCAGTGGATGGCATTTCCATCCAGTATTCTTTGGGTGCAAAATACGGGCCTGTCCAATTCAGGGTATGAAGTATATCACGATAAAATTCCGGACCGAATATAAAGTTGTACTCTTTTTCATGAACTTCCATCTCTTGTTTAAGTTCATTTCATATCAACACCCACTCATCTTCATGATGCCCGAGAGTAACAACTATTGACCGAAATCCACAATTTCCGTCAGGTTGTACATCTTGTATGTGCTTAACGTACGGTCGAAGAACGGGTTGCACATGACATAAATACCGATGATAGTAAGGTTGCGCCTGAGAAGCCGCAAATGAACTGTGTCTAGCAGCATCAAGGCTGCCCACAAACGAACTGTGTCTGGAAGGGTCCTCCTGAGTTGGCAGGAATTGATCAAAGCTTTCATCTCTTAGCTTTAATGAGGTAGAATTACTGCGTTTAAGTGGGGGTTCATGTTTTCTCTCTTGTTGGGCCTGTAACGTTGGACGACCACGAACATTTTTTTGACCTTTTGGTTGTTGATAGTTTGATGAACCTGGCTTTACGAATGATAGCAGCTTCGACAACAAACTTTTTTTTCCACCTTTTGACTTCTTATTAAACTTTTCTTTGAATACTTCTACTGCTTCGTATACCCTTGACTCAATGTCTTCATCTGAGTCAACATATAACGGATCGAAATCTAGCTTCTTCCAAAAGATATCTATCGACTCCACTGGAATGGCTTGCCCCGAATTCAGATACTTTGAAAGTATGCATACGCATGGCAAACCACAACTTGTGCAAATACGACACCCGCATTCTGATCCGTACTGTTGTAGCTTGTCTATCCGCACAAGCTCTTCGCACAATAATTCTAGAGCGTCATGTGAAACATGACGGCGTAAATCATTAAACAGTGGTATGTTGTGATGGTTCATTGTCCTCTTAGAGCTTTGTTCAAAGGTTTCTTTTATGGCGCCTTGCTGGCGTGTTACGATCCGATCGACAACATCTACGAATTTATCAATTGGAGAATTGTGTGTCAGCAAGTGTTTCTTCAGGAGTGCATGTGCGCCCTCGACTCTGTTGGTTGTAGTATTACCAAAATGAAGATTTTGATCTATCCATACAGACACAAACTTTTCTTTGTAGTTGTCAAGCCAGTTTCTGTGCAAGTATTGTAAAACTCCTGAAAAAGGTAAAATATATAGTAAATTTGAGATAAAATTTCAGAATTTGATCAAACATAACAATAAATAAGATACTAGAATAATTACTTTGATGAGTGTGAACTAAAGTATCATAAAGTTTTGTGTATCTCTTCTTATATTTAGTGGGTGTGGCAGAGTGAATTAACGAATTCCATAGTTGTTCAAACAATTCCCATTCTTCAATCAAAGCGAAGCTTTGCCTGCAATTCTTCAAAATGTTTCGAGATATGTGAAATCTACACAGTAATTTGGATGCGTCTGGGAATACAATTTGGCACGCTTTCATCAATGCAAGATCCCTATCTGTTACTAACACACGTGGCAACATGCACGTGTCTAACGTCGTCTTAAGCATGGTTAACACCCATGTGAAGTTATCCTCCTTCTCATGGGATATAAAGGCTAATGCTATCGTAAACGTCTTTCCAGTTGAGGTTACACCAACAATTTGTACAAGCGGCAACTTGTATACATTTGTATTGTATGTGGTGTCTATGATCAACACGTGCGGAAATGCACGATATATCATATACGACGTAGGATGAATGGAGAATAAATCCTCCAAGGCATTAGTGGCTGGATTTGTGCGATCGTGGTGTATAAATTTTTTCCGATCAACTGATTGAAAAGGACGTTCATTGGGTTTTCTCCTCCGCGCTCCTTCTCACGCAGCTTCTTCCTTTCATTGTACACGGTTCTTAGTGACGATGAATTTTTATTGCCCTTCGCCTTTAAATTACTAAGAGTGTCACGTGGTGTCGATCTATTTTGATACATATCTGCCACCACAACCTTTTCATCAGAGGTAAATCTCATTGCATATGGGTGGCCCTCCATGTGTGCAGTGAGTTCATGGTTGTGTGTATCACGTGACACGACTAATGACCAACGATTATAATTTTTGAGATACTTGCCTATTAATTGAAAACGACAACCGGTTTTATTTGTACCAGTACGTCGAGTTTTTGCAGTACACTTGTACTCCCCACCGTGATCACACCTTAGGTATATTTTGACCACCTCGCCAGCAACGTTACTCTTTGATCGTTCTGTGACTATGACGACACCATTCTCACGACCAGTACTTTGCGCCCATGTCTTCAGTTCATCGACAGACCCAAACAACTGAAACAAAATAAATATTTAGTGATGCTCATGCTTAAATAATACAAACATAATTTTTAAAAAATAGACCTGATTAGTTGTAAGCACTGATATGTTGTTATAGAATTCACTATCGTTATCGTCATCGCCAGAAATCGACATCACGCACGTTGGTTTGGTAGTGAATGAATGAGAAAGAAACAAGTCTCCTTCGTGTTTATATATTAAAACAAGTAGAATATTATATCACGTCCGGAATATTGTGTCGTATCAAATAATAAACTGAATATTATATTACGTCGGAATATTGTATCGTGTCGTTGCGTAAAACGAGGGTAAATACGAACGGAATATTATATATATATCATGCATAATTCTCATCCATGTATATCACCTTCTGTTTTAATATGCACGGTTAAGTCATTCAACTTTTGTTTTTGTTTTTGTTTTTTTTTGTTTCCATACGATCGTATCGTATGACTCCCAGTCAAACTTCGTACACTGCGCTAGCAGGTGTGCTTTTTTTGTTTTTTATTTCATACGATCGTATAAGAGCTATACGATCGTATAAAGGGTGTGTGAGTTTCTAAAAGGGGTGTACCAATAACATGTCCCTAATTTAATAATAACTTTTATATTATTCCCTTTTAATTTAATTGTTTAAAGTTGAAAATTACCTTTTTTTTCCCTCTTGGAACTGCTGCTAACTAAATATTAATGTTTTCATTAGTATTCCATATTTATTCTCAGAAAAAACAAGTAATTTAAATTATTTGGAATTAATTGTAGTGTTTTAAAAACCGGTTCGTACCGGTTAGTTGAACCGGTTATATCGCGTTTCGAATAAGTAGTCGCTATTTAGAGCCCGGCATTTTAGGCGGTTTGCTAGAGCAACGAACCGTCGGTTTTTTTTAAATGCCGGTTTAAAGCGGCACACAGATTTTAAGCCCAATAGATTTTTGATATTTTTTCGCGGCCCAAGTTTTTAAAAAATGACTTTAACAGGCAGATAAAATTTAAATGACCAAACCAGTAAAGATGTCATAAACCTATTACACACTATTTTTTTTGTATAAAATTGTTTAAAAATCAAGTATCTTTGTATTATTTTTTATTATGAATTAGCTTTTATATAATTTTTATTATTGAGTCATGTAATTCTGAGCTAATTTTTTAGTTGAAAGTTAAGTTTATATATAGTTAAAGGGTAACTTATTTAACTCGGTTGAATCTTCTGGTACAACCCGGTTCAACCTGTTGTACTATTCTTTAACCTAATCTAGCATTAGTAAAATACCGGTTTTTAAAACATTGGTTAATTCCTAGCTTGCTACATTACCTTAATTATTTAGCAGACAACGCTATACATTTTTTAACCGTGAATAATTTATGGATATCACTTATACGGGTGTTTAACATGCACCTGACTTTAAATAAATAAGTAAAAGAACTGTATAGTTATATAATTGTCTTACATAAACAATGAGTAAGCGTTATATAATTGTCTTATGGATAAAATGATTGTAAATACGTGTTGCGGTTCTCGTAACTCACCTTTAAAGTTAAATATATATTTGCAACTAAATTGTCACTTAAGAAATTAATCAATAGCTTGGTGTATTCTTATATAATGAGTAAATTATGGATGATCGATGTGCTTGGGAGTAAATTGCATAAAGTTTATGGATTGGTCACCGTGAACACTGTTAGCATCTATAAGTCAAGTGAGATTATTATTTTACACCTTTGGAAATTACTTTTGACAATTTTACTCTTTTATAAATTATTATCATCTCCCTTTATTATTATTGGAATTATAATTATTATTATCTATTTTATTTTTTAATAATTGATATTCTAAATTTATCATACCATGTCATATTATATTATATCACATCATAACATATAGTGGTAACACATACTATCATATCATATTATATTATATCATATCATACTATACTATATCATCTCATACCTTACCATACCATACCATATTATGTAGTGGTAACACATTTCGCTTGTTTAAAACAACATGTAACCCTTTTAACACAACTATTAAACTCGAGCACAACACTTTAAATAAACGTATCATTTCTCTTAAACAATAACACAAGCATGTATAATAAGTAAGTTATAAGAGACATTTAACGCGATCAATGTACACTTGTTTATATACGACAAAGGAAACATCTATGTGATGCATACTAATTACCATCATTGTTCTAGATATAACTGTTTAACTGAAACGTTTTTGTAACTTAATAAAATTTAAATTACAATATGCATATTTTATAAATCCGATACGTAATGGCTATTAAATTTTGAATTTTTATTCAAGTAAACTCTTTTTAATGAGTAATGATTTATATTCCACAAATACTGGTTTTAAAAGTTTTGTCATTTAACACAACCCATTAATTCACATGTTCCACTTATATTTTTTTTTTTTCCCAATTATTTAAGTTAACAGAATTTATTAGGAACATAGGGGTTTTTTTTTTTTTTTTCTTTTTTTGGTTTGTTATTAGAACTAAACTATCGGTGAAATCACATACACATAAGTACATAACGATCCACTCATCCACAGCCCACACTCACGGATCTTTACATCTTTTAGAGACCCATTTAAAATCTGTGTTAAGCAAGAAGGGCCAAGCCCAACTAAAATCTTGGGTTTAGAAAGTGGGCTGGTGATGAGGTAATGTTGGGCCTAACCATGATATGGAACCAACTGACCCGGAACACTTAAGTCAATATAAATTAAAATTAGTTCAGGTATTTTTATTTCTTGAAAGAAAAAATTGTAAGTTTTAAAAAACGCTTTAGTTACTAAAACAATGCATTTTTATTTAATTTTTTAAAAGGCATTTTTTGTTTTTCCGAGAAAAGCCTTTTATAATTTAAATATAAACCTTTTTAAAAATAATGATTTGTAGAGGGGAATAATTTGTTTACATAATTCCCTCAAGGAAGATATAACAACTGAGAGAAAGGATATCTTTAGGCTATTGTTAATTGGGCACATATTTAAAACATGATTAAACCTGTAACTAAAAAGTATATTATGTGAATTTTTTTACATGTTTTATTAATAATTGTAATTAGTATGTTAGGCCCTATCATTTCTCCTTATTGATACATGAAACTTAAAGCAGTGTTATAGACATCTAACTATACTATTAAAACAATAGACTTTAACTCAACATGGCCTCTTCCTATTAATGTATTCTTAAACTTTTCATTTTTATCTACCACTTCTCTATTTTTCATGTGAATAAAAAAATTATAAAATAAATTAAAATACTAGACAATCAGTGATTATTAATAATTCATGTTAATAATTTTTTTTTAAATTAAATTAAAATACTAGACAATAAATGATTATTAATAATTATTAAATATTTTTAAAATATGGTCAAACATCATAATTAACATATTAATGTAATTATGATATTATTATTTCTCTCTCTCTCTCTTTTACAATCTCTTTAGGTTGTAAATCAAAATCCAATATTGAATTGATATGTTGAATTTATTACGGTTTTCCGGTAACGTTTTTCGTTAAGGTTTTATATTTATTTTAATTTTTATATTACTTTTGTTATAATATCTTTAGATTATATATCAAAATTCAATATTGAATTGATATGGTGAAGTTATTACAATTTTCCGGTAGGGTTTTATATTTATTTTAATTGTTATATAATTTTGTTATAATCTCTTTTGGTTGTATATCAAAATCCAAGATTCAATTTATATGTTGAAGTTATTACGGTTTTCCGGTAAGGTTTTATTTGATACTCTATCATATTATTCATAATGTTATTCCGGTAATTATATTTCATATTCTATTTGTTACTCTTATCATATTATTCTGGTTAGGTTTTATATCAATTACAATTATTTTTGTTTTCCGTTTTTTTTTTGTATTTATATTAATAATTATATGACTTTTTTTCTTATAATCTCTTTATGTTATATATCAAAATCGAATATTCAATGGAGGTCTTCACTATTTCGTTTTTCCGTTAACGCGATTCAAATTTTCCGGTTGTAAATTATAACATCAATTTAATATTTTTTCACATGATTCAAATCTTTCATAATTTGTAATTTATTTATTATGTGATATTAATATTAATATTTAATTTTATCATTTCGGGTTATTGTTCCCAACTTGGTATAGCTAATTTCATGGATTGAGGATTGTTTGATAAGATGTCTTTTATTTTTGTTTAATAATGATGTATAATTCTGTTAGTATGCATGTATTTATTTATTTTCACAATTTATGTGATTCAATTAATTATTATATAATCCGGAAATGAAATTTAGTTGATTATTATATAAGACATTAAATTATTTATAGTAAGATAATCAATCTTATATTATTGTTGGTTAAAGTTAATAGTACTAGTTTTCCCAGTTTTCTAATTTTTCTGTTTTGTGTATTAAAATCCTTCATTAAGTCAGCAAAATTGAAACATCATTCTCTATAAAATTCATTTTTTATATTTATGTTGTTCATCTTTTTCATATACTAACCATATTATATTTGTTGGGTGCGGATTTTTATCCTCTGAATTGAGCCTAACTTAAGGATGTTGACTTAAACTGTTATTCTGAGGAAGGTACGTTGACTAATTCAATTGTCCTATATTATCTGATTGTTTTGCAGATAAGAGCACGTGTTAAATATGTTTATAAGAACGTCGATTGCAACGGAATGCTACTTGAACTTCGTTAACAAACAACGTGGGCAGTAACGGCTTGTTAAAGACTTAGTCTAGGGTTTCCGGAATAATCGGAATAACAGTTGTTATCTTCTTATTATAAATTCGAGCTGATAGTATCGATAGGTCACGCACAATTCACTTGTTTAGCTGCTAGTACTCATTGTATCACTTAGCTCACGATTACTAATCAGCTCCAACCTTTGTATTCACAGATTTTGTTATTAATAATATCGACGGTGATAGTTTTCACCGTCCGGGGGTTTTTTGTGTCGGAGATCATAAGAATCAAGCGTAATTCGACCAAAAGTTAAATTCATGATCTTTAACCGAAGAGATTCGACTAAAGATTACGTTGTAAACTCTTGACCGAAACGAAGATTATCATAATCAAGGGTTTTTTCCCTCGTAATCATATCCTCGTGTTCAATCTTTTTACCATTAAGCACCTTGCCTCACGCACTAATTTGATCAAAAGTTAGTTTATTAATTTTTGACCGAAACAATTTGGCGCCCACCGTGGGGCAAACGGTGCTTTGATCATTATTCACTCTCAAACGAAACCTTACTCTCAATATCCACAACATGTCTTCCCAACCAAAGATTGTTTCTTTTTCTGCCGCAGCCTTAGATTCCTCCGGGAAACCTTCCATGCCTCCTCCTCCTTCTGCTGCTGTTATTCCGAAGAAACCTGACAACATTCAGAAGAAAACTGCTACTTTAGTATTTTCGGGATCAAGACCATCTCCCCATGATCCCGTTATGGTATCTAATAATGAACTTTTGTCTATTTACAAGCGGTTACAGGAACAGATGGATCGCCAGAACAAGACCAACCAGATGCTGGTGAAGGAACTGGAAGATATCAGAAAAGCCAAGAAGCCGGTGGAAGAATTCACGCCATTAATCCCGAGATCTCTGGATTTCACTCCTCCAGGATCCTCAGGATTGGTGCGTCCGGAGTCAACCACGGCGTACAACCCTGTATCCTCGCACTTCTAGCACTCAAGGTCTGCGGGATTGTACTCATCTGGATCCCAATGATACTTGCATGCATCCTTTGCTGGGCCGTTTCAACATGCAGAATCCTCAGGATTGTCGCAGCAAGGAGGATCCTCAGGTCCTTATCAACAGGCGTTATCCTCAGGATTGTCGCAGCAGGGAGGATCCTCAGGTCCTTATCAGCAGGTGGTATCCTCAGGATTTTTGCAACAGGCAGGATTCTCAAGACTACCTCCATCAGGGTTCTTCAATCCTCATCAGCCATTTGCTCAGGCTCAGCAATTTGCAAGGTCCTTCGAGATGCACCAGGGAGACTTCATCCCGATGCAGGCTAACACCTCGACCACTCCATTTGTCACTCCAGGAAATACTATGTTCGGGAATGCCAGCTACAACACCCAAACCGTTCCTCAGAATATCAATCAGGGTAACACTTTCAATACAATTCCTTTTAATGCTAATCAAGGATTTTTGCAGGATGCATGAATAAGTTCAAGTTTAGCCCGAGAATTACAAAATCTCAAGGACATGATATCAAATGTTCCTGGTGTTACTCGTCCCATAGCTGAAGTTACCACTGATAGTCACAAAATATCCCGATTTGTACCATCAATTGGTGACATACAGATCCCAAAACGGTTTCAAACCCCAAATATGAAACTGTACGATGGTTCAACGGATCCCGAGGAACACGTTGCACAGTATAAAGAGCGTATGGAGATCAGCCCAATCCCTATGGAAATCAAGGAAACATGTCTTGCAAGGTGTTTGGGTCTACCTTGACCGGAGCAGCCATGAAATGGCTACTGAGTATTCCTCCTAATACTATCACTTATTTTTCTCACCTAATTAACTTGTTCAATAACCAGTTTTCTTGCAGTAGAACATTTGAGAAAATGACAGGTGATCTTTACAGGGTTACCCAAAATTCTGGGGAATCCTTGAGAGATTTTATTACCAGGTTTAGCAAGGAGTCGTTGGAAATTCCAAATCTAAACCCGGCTTCAGCAGTGGAAGCTCTTAAGCTGGGGTTAGAAAAAGGCTCATCTTTCTATGAAGATCTTGTTATGACTCCATGCAGGTCATTAGATGAAGCAAGAAGCAGAGCTCTGACGTTTATCAGGCTTGAAGATGATAAGAAAAACTATAAGATCGGTATCCCGAAGTATGACCAGACGAACAGGAAAGCCGAATCCCTAGGAAAATCATATCGGTCAAAACCTTATTACAAGCCTGATAACCCCATGAACAATGCAGTTGATGATGAGGATAATGAAGAATATCCTAAAGTTTCTGAATATTGTTTTTCTGTTGATATTGGTGGATTAATGTGTGCCATGCAGGATTTAGGTGAAAAAGCCAGGTGGCCAAAGAAGGTGGAAAAACAAGGAGTCTACAAAGACAAATCAAAATGGTGTGCCTTCCACGAAGACTTTGGACACTTGACTGATGATTGCATTGCTCTCAGAAGAGAAATTAGCTATCTGCTTAGCAAAGGCCATTTGAAAGAGTTACTTGGCAGGAAAAAGGGAAAAGAGCAAAATCCTGAGAATGTTCTGGAAAAGCCAACTCCTCCACCAACGGATGCAAAAACAATCATGTTCATATCCGGAGGATCCGACATCTGTGGAACCTCTTATTCTGCTGCAAAAAGAAATGCTGATCTGAGGAAGTTAGAAGTGGCTTACAGACCACCTTCGATGAAAGTGATAGAGTCAACATCCAGGATCTCCACCATGATAGTTTGGTAATAACATTATATGTAGCTAACCATTATGTGCGCAGGATCCTTGTAGATGGTGGAAGCTCTATCAACATTATTCAATTAGATGTGCTGAGAAAGATAAATATTCCTAAGGATGAGATCGTTCCCAGTTCCTCAGTATTGGTTGGATTCAGCGGAGAGACTAAGAACACTATTGGGGAAATAAAGCTCCCAATATATGTCGAAGGGGTAAATAAAATACAAAAATTTTGTGTTATTGACTGTTTGTCTTGTTGCAATATTATATTAGGTAGGCCCTGGATACACGACATGAAAGCAGTCCCCTCCACCTATCACCAATGTATGAAACTCCCAAGTCCGTGGGGAGTCATCAAAATCATCAGCGATCAACAAGATGCAAAAAATTGCTACACATCCTCTATGAAGTGTACTGCCAAACCCCAGCAGGCATAGCAATTACAGAAACCAGCACGAGGCGTAATGGAGGCCAGGGGACAAGAAATCAAAGAAGTACTCCCTTATCCCGAGGATCCTGAAGTCAAAGTGCTGATGGGAACCAACATTCCTGAGGATATTGTGTCAAAATTGCTCGATTTTCTCAAGTCAAGACTGTCGACATTCGCATGGAAACATGAAGATATGACAGGTATTTCCAAAGATATTATAACACATAAACTTGGAATTGATAATTCTTTCAGGCCAATCCATCAAAAGAGAAGAAACTTTGCACCTGAGAGAAACATAATTATCCAAGAAGAAGTTGAAAGACTTTTGAAGGCAAATATGATCAGGGAGGTTCAATATCCCCGATGGTTAGCAAATGTAGTAGTGGTGCAGAAAAAGAATGGAAAATGAAGAGTTCGTGTGGATTTTACAGACTTGAATAAAGCCTGTCCTAAAGATCCATTCCCTCTACTACACATCGATTCAATGGTAGATGCTACAGCCGGTCATGAGATGCTGACGTTTATGGACGCATCCTCAGGATTTCAGCAAATCCAAATGGAGCCCTCAGATCAAGAAGACACGGCCTTCATGACTCCCACAGGTATTTATTGTTATATTGCTATGCCCTTTGGACTTAGAAATGCAGGTGCAACCTATCAGAGGTTAGTCAACATGATGTTCAAAGAGCAACTGGGGGACACAATGGAAGTCTATATCGATGATATGGTGGTGAAGTCCAAGAAAGCTTAGGATCACCTCCAAGATCTCAAGACTGCATTTGATATCCTCGACATATATAACATGATGCTGAACCCTGCGAAGTGTCATTTCGGAGTGAAGGCTGGAAAATTCTTGGGATACATGGTCACCAAAAGGGGGATACAAGCTATCCTGAATCTGAAATCCCCAGCATCAGTCAAAGATGTTCAAAGGCTAATTGGCAGGATAGCGGCACTCAACAGATTCATATCCAAATCTTCAGAAAAGTGCAAAGAATTTTATGACATCCTGAGGAAAAACAAAAGGTTCGAGTGGACCAGTAAGCATGAGGAAGCTTTAATGTCCTTAAAAGCTTATCTTTCCTCTGCGCCTCTGCTGGTAAAACCCGAAGAAGGTGAACCTCTATCCCTATGTCTAGTTGTATCAAATAATGCTGTGAGTGCAGTTTTAGCTAAAGATCTCGAAGATCAACAGCATCCCATCAAAAATAATTTAAATATAAATTATATATTAAAAATATTATAAATGTAAAAAAATAAATAATATATAATAATAATAACCAACTATTTACACATACTTTTTTAAATATATAACATTTATATTTCTTTCATACGTATATAAATGTAGTTTGGTTGGTTGTTTAGTGGAGTATTCAACAATACTTAATATCGGTCATGCACCCGGGTTTGATTCCTGGCGTCCACATTATTTTTATTTAATTAAAAAGGTCTTTTTCCGATTCATCCGGCGGATCACAGAGTCTGGGCCGACCGCCACCCGAAAGAACCGACTGGGTTTTTATAAAACGGGCCAAATACCATGACCCGACCTGGTATAGGTACCGGAGACAGGCGCGGCTGGGTTGGGTTTCAAAACATCGGCATAAACGTGATGAGTGAGAAGAATAGTGTTGAGATGTGTATACCCCTTATCCTTATGTCTCGTTCTCCACCATTATATTATTAAATAAGAAAAAAATGAAAAGAGAAAGGGAAAAAATAAAAAATTTGATTGGGTGAGCAATGACCCGCATGATCGTGATCATATGAACTCTTATCATGCATGAGAGGAGGATGGAGCGCGATGTTCCTCTCTCACCCTTGAGTGTTGAACTGTCCACGTAGGATCATTGAATGGGGAAGAATAAATCACACCCAATATTCTAATAGCTAGGCAATTATCATAGAATAAATAATTAAAAAAAAAACTGTTCATAATCATGCCCTAGAATGAGAACACGAGATGGTTGCTTGTTTGGTGAAAGGAGAAACATAGTGAGTTGACACATCACAAACCACGCTTCAGAGTAGGAATACGGTTGAGAGGTTACATGTACGGTAAAGGAGAAAAAGGAAAAAACACATACGTTACGCTATACATGTAGTTATTTGCGAGATTTCTTTCCTTTTCACGTGTTAGAAAAATTACGTCATTGTAATGACTACTAAACAAAATGAGGCGCGCACGTAAGGATACAAAGCCGGATGACAAAAAAAGTGTATTTATTTATTTTTCTCACGTGTTAGGAAGGTAACACCAGTGCACCTTCCCTTCTCTCTTCTCGAAGAGAAGATAGAAGTGAAATAGAGCCATGAAAATTTTCAGAAAAATAAACCTTGATGTGATATTTTTTTTTGTGTCTCTCGATTAAAGCTATGTAACATAGTCTAGAAGTGGATCAAATTGCATTAATAAGTATTCCTTCCTAAGCAAAAGTTG
Source organism: Bidens hawaiensis (assembly GCF_021521415.1). Taxonomy (NCBI): domain Eukaryota; kingdom Viridiplantae; phylum Streptophyta; class Magnoliopsida; order Asterales; family Asteraceae; genus Bidens; species Bidens hawaiensis. The sequence continues at coordinate 40,804 of NW_027497138.1, read as the reverse complement.
ACGTTAAGTTTGCAAGAGTGGAACATAACTACATATACAAGTACTAATGTGCTTTTCCTAGTCTAATTTGGAAGGATTATTGGAAAGTTTTATTCCTTCAAAGTATGTCCATGTATCAATAAGTAATGATAGTGCTATTGGACTTCCTTGCGAGTAAGAGTGTAAGACTAGGCGATGAGAGTTAGGATTGCATGTATCCAACATACAAAGTCGTAAAGATAAGAAAAAGAACATCTTAGTCTTTAACATTAACAAAAACAAACTTAAAACTCCTACATAGATGCCGGTTACTAGTCCAGATAGCCTGCTGATGCACTCCTTCCTGACACAAAAATTACCAGTAACCAACCTGACGTGCATACTAAAACCTAACTACGCTGAGCAAGTTCTAGTTTAATATTGTTAGGCATATAATTATAATTACATATAATAAACATCTCAAGTATGAATAAGAAGCGAGTTTTGCAAATTACTCACGAGGCACGTCTTAGGCATCAAGTTTAAAACAAATAGAGCTGGAAATATGTTAAATTAAAAGACCATACTTAAGTTTAGTCATTTTTAAAGGACCTTTGTAGTTAGATATATACGAGTCAAGTTATAGATATGAACTTAAAAATTAATGAATAAAGATTGAGCTCTGTTGAGTTAAACAAGTCCAACATGAACTTAGTCAAGGACAGTTAGTTTACACCTCAACAATGGAACACGTGAACAAAATTCACATGTCAAGTGTGCCCAAGTATGTTTTGTATTTAAACATAACTTTAAAAAAACTGTAAGATATCATTAAAAATATATATAAATATAGAATTGTTTTAGATTATAATAATATTCCGACTTTAATTTTTTAAGTTCTTTTTCAGTCGTTATATCGAATCATAGTGCCAAAAGGAATTCAACAAATACCTATTAAATTCTGCCGTCATATCTGTTTCCTTTTATCGCCCGACTAAAATTCAATTAAAAAAATGAACGGAAACACATGTTCATACCTTTTAGGCATATTAAAACTATATTACTTGGCTTTTCTCTTTCGTTTCGTATAGGAAGTGCACCGAAACCAACCAACTCCCACCACATAGCGCGATATTAATCCAACTTGTTCATATTATGATATTAAATACCAATTTAATAAACCTATGTTTTCTTATTAAATTATACATTAGTTGTAAATTCTTTGCCACCATATATTAATTGTTTCAATTCTATTTCGGGAGAAAATTTAAAACAATACACTTTCTTTATTACTATAATAATAACTAACATAATATTGTTATGTTCTTTTATTATTACATTACCACTAGAAACTCTCTTCAACACTAAAATCAAAGACAGATTAATCTCTTCCATCACCCTCCTCCGCCATCGCCACCATCTGCTTGAGAGTATTGTTCCATCGGTTTCTAACCGTGTCACCGGTCCGACCAGGCAAAAGGCGAGCAATACTAGCCCATTAATTACCATTCACAGCATGTGCATAGATAATCACCCGGTCCTCTTGCGGCGTGAAAGCACTGTGGTCCACCAGTGGTGATAGCTGGTTATGCCATCGTGACCAGCATGCTTTAGCAGTTCTACCGGGTATGGACTGGCTTATAAGTGGCCAATTTTTGGCACCATGCGTCTCAACGAGTTGCCTAAGCATTTGATCTTCTTCTTCTTCTTCTGTCCATTGAAATCTTACTTGGCCAACATGATTCACAGGATTAGCTGCCATAGTAATAAAAGTATTGATAAAATTGTTGATTTTGTGAAAGGATATATAAAGAGAGAGTGAATTGAAGATGTTATAGTACATGTGAATGGTTTGGTCTTTGTTGGTTTTATAAAGAGGAAAGAGATATTACTTTTTAATGGGGTAGGCCCCACCAAGTTTATGAAAGAAATGTGTATCATTATATCATGTGTTATGGAGCGTGATTACTTAGTTAGAAGTAATAAATAATAAATAGAATTACTTTATTTTTTAACTATGGTTTATTTTATTTTTTTGTTTTTCTTTTAGTTTTAAATCCATTAATTTGATGAAATAATTTTTTGAGTTTATTTCTGGTACGATAAAAGACCTAATCGATATTGATCGAATTTGTGCTTGATCACAATCGCAACATCCGAATAAACGACATTTTAAAAATGTTATTTTATATAAGATATACAAGTGTTACTATTGTTATGGCGGTTTACTGATAAGTGTCGATCAAATTCGAATTCGCCTCAACAAAGTAACTTAATTTATGAACCTAATAATTTAGGGTACCCGTAACTTTTATCTTTGTGTAAATTAAAGAATGAATTATAAAAGTTAATAAAAAAATAAAAATTTTACGGGTTAATGACTTAAAAATCATAACTACCCAATAAAATGAGAATACGGATGATTGCATGTTTCCCAGCGGAAGGAGAAACAAAATAATCAAACAACTCGTGTATAGATTAAGTGCGAAAATGGCAATACAACATAGGGATCAAAGGTTCAAAAGAAAGAGAAGAAAAAAGGTTTCGTGATAAAAATTAACAAAAGGAAGTGCACACGAGTCACGTTAACATATGAAGAAAGAGATTCTATTTTTTTTCCTCACGTGTTAGAAGAAGTAATATCACTGTAGCGATTACTCTCTTTAAATATAGTCTCAAAGTAAATTGTGTAGAAGTCGTTACACTTATTTTTTCTTCGCTTTAGTTGGGAAGTAAAATGAAACTTTAGCTACAATAAGTAAATAAAAAAAATGAGTGTAACAATGTATAATTAAAGAAATTTAGATTTCAAAGTTGTATAATTAACAACTCAGTTCAAATCCGACTACAAAATTAAGTGTATATATACATTCATTTTCTAGAAGGTCTTCCTAAATTTCAAATGGAGTAAAAAGTCTTCAAGTGATATCTCCGAGATCGAGTCGTCTGTGTTTCATGTGCCTTTTCCTAGCTAGTTAGAGTTGTAAAACATATGACGTTGTTTGGTGAAGCGTATTATGTATGTAAAGAATAACTGAATAAGCGTGCGTGTTATTCAGGGCCGGTCGAAGGGGAGGGCGAGGAGGGCGACGGCCCCAGGCCCATGGGCCCAAGTTTTTATTTGAAATGTTATATTTTTTAACTTGACAGTTTTAACTACCTTCTATATGGTTGTTAACGTGAATATAAAAAAGAAATGAGGAGAGTAAAAAAAAATGGGGTTTCCGGCAATCTTATGGTGCTCTGTATTGGACAATCGAAGACTGTGAATATCTAATTTAATAGGCTAATATAAACATAAAAGGTTGACAAGTAAAAAAGAAAGGCATGTGGTGCAGTCCTATATTAGTCACTCTACTACCCTAGTCATTATATTATTATTATTACCAGTCTGAGGCATATGTGCTACACGAGTAATTCTTAAAAATACAAAATTTAATAAATAATCAGTATACAAGAATCAATAAACTCGTAAACACTATTAATATAGTCGTTGTACAATATTTTTTGAAATAATTTTATAAGTAAAAAATAATTATAAATATCAAATGTTTGAAAAAAAATAGAAAGTAAATATTAAATTAATAAATTTGAATCATAAATTTTAAGAATGATAACTATCATTTTACTATTATAAATTTATTAAAAATGATAAGTTTTAATGTAAGAGTGACAAGTGGCAAAACTTATAGCCTTTTATTAGAGAGTATAGATATAGATTATTATTATTATTATTATTATTATCTTTTTGAACTTTTCTTATGACTTGTTTAATTTTTACTATTTTTAAGTGGAATTAAATTCTTTTTACATCATAATTCATAAGCTTTTGTTTATTTGATTATTACTCTGATATCCTGTTTTAATTTTAAACTTTTCTTATGAGTAGTTTAATTTTTTATTGCCTGTTGAGGATTGTTATTAAACGAAATTAGACCCTTTTTACATCATAGCATTTATATAGGTTTATCGTCATTTTTTAATACGTTTTACTGAAAAATTTGGGAGGAGAAAACTTTTTTATGCCCGGTTTCATCCGTGCCCCAGTCCATGAATTTGTTTTGGCATTTTTAGTGACTGCCCTGGTGTTATTGGTAGATATGTTCATGGAAAGTATATACATATAGTATTAACTTATGATAGTATTAGTAGACTTCTACGTTTAGTATGGAAAAACTGAATAGTTCTCAACTATTATCGTCTACTTTCTAAAATGTTTCTCTCTTCCACTACTACTCCCCCGCTCTTAAAACCATTGTAGGCATGCTCTAAACCCACAATGTACTCCCTCACCTCCTTTCTTGTCGTTTCTTAAAACAATAACACCCAACTTTTCACTTGGAAGCTCCGATGGTTAAGCAGTCAGAGATTGCGACATTATCGATATTAAAAACCCTTCCTCTAAATGTAGCTCTACTCATACCTTATTTCCTACTTTTAAAATCCACATGACCAATATGGAATCTAGTGACGCGATATATTTCTTTATGTTCAATCCGAAATTCTTGACATATAATTCGGAATGCGCCTCACATCCGGTGGGTATTGTAATATTAGATTGACTATCGAAGGATATTTCGATTTATTTTGAACATAAAGTCCGTGGCGAAAATATGTTTTCCTAAATATTTATTTCTTAATCAAGCTAGTGACTATTTAGTCTTGAATTACTAGCCACAACTATATGGTATCTCCTCATCAATGTACATTCATGAAAAAACGGGAAATATTGTTTAAGGGTCGAAAATGTTAAAATCTTAAATGTTAAACATAAACAACTTCATAACCAACGAAAACCCCTTATAAAGAAGATAAAACTTCACTTACACCCTAGAAAAACACAAACATTCAACATCTAGAGTCATAACCTATACGAGTTTCAACTACAATGTATTAGTAGGTTGATTTTGGCTAAGCAAAGTAACATTGGCATCAATTTTGGTTGGTTTTGGTTAAGTCTTACATATATTACATTACATTTTCACACCTTACAAATAAATTACATTACACTTTCACATACTACAATCTAACATGAATAATTATTGTAAACTTAAATATATGTGTGTGCCAATGGTAATTTACCTATGTAGACTTATAGGTATAGAACAAAAATGAATGTAGGGTTGTTCATGAGTCAAGCATAAGTCGAATCAGGGTTGGACTCAAAATTAAACAAGGTAGCTCGACTAGGCTCGAGCTCGAGCTTGAAGTTAGATGAGTTGAACCATGATCCAAGCTACCACTGCAAGCTTTTATAAAGTGATATAAGAGCTCGAGCGAGCCCAAGCTACCGGCCTGTTCTTCGAGCTTTTATCGAGCGAGGTACGTTCTCAGCTATTAATTGTGAGTTTTTTGAACAACCTTAAATGAACGACCATGATTTGTTACCATTTATGGGTTTGAATTGGTTAATGTTGAGTTTCAGATTATGGTAGGTTTCATTGATAGTTAACGCCCAATGACAAATGACTACAAAGGTTTGACGGGAATCTTAATTACAAAATCTTAACCTCACATTAGTGAGATCTCCGATTTACATAAGTTCTCACCAAAAATGAGAAAATTTGGACTTACCCCATCAAGTACCCATTGGTGATATGTGATCATAGATGTGTTCACCATTTTAAGTTATATGCCAGTTATTAGCTACAAAGTATCGTCAGTTTACTTAGTTTTTCTTTAATTGTTTTTAAGGGTGTTACTGGATTTCGTCGATTTGAGCTATTAATACCAAACATCGGTGATACTCATTTACATAGTATAGAGATGCACAATAACAATCAATTTTTTTTTTGAGTGAAACAAGAACAGTCGCTCATTAATTCGTATTAGACTTTTTAACAACTAATTTAATTGAATGTTATCAACTAGCAAGGAGCTAGAATAAGTACAAATTTTAAGACACTCACTAAATTAGATAGATAGTGTGATCATATTAAACTTGAGTAGATTTATTTTCTTTTAAGCATTGTCCTATGCGGGAATTTAACTCAAGTCCTCCAAACCCAAGTGTTTTACAGGTTTTGTGTTTACCAAATGGAAATAATAGCCCAACGCATTCACACAATGATATTGTCCTCTGTAACTTGGATGTATCACCATCATCTCACGGATTTAAATCATATCATAATGGTGAAGGTTTCAAGTCCCTTATAAACAAGTCTCCGTCCTCCTTGATAAACAATGTGGGAAATTACAATCCACACCTTTCCGAGCCCAGCGTCCTCACTGGTACAACAGTCCATACCCTAGCTCTGATACCATTTGTAACAGGCTAGCGTAACCACATCATAATATTATCCTCTTTGGCCGGAGCGTACCACCATCCCCCTCATGAATTTATTTTCGATGCTTTATAAAAAGTCACACATCTTGATACCACTCCCACTTGAGTAGACTTAATTGTGGAGTTCTCATCTCATCTACCAATACTAGCCAACCAAAATATGTTATGATAGAGAAATATCCATCTCCTTATAAAGAAGATTTCATTCTCCACCTTAACCGACGTGGGATGTTATAATCCACCCCTTAAGGGGTACAACGTACTCGTGAGACATGGCACCATCGGTCTGGCCTAGTCTCTTATACCTTTTGTAACAGCCCAACACAACCGCATCATGATATTATCTGCTTTCATCGGGACACCACCATAGGGTCACAAATTTAAAACACGTCATGATGGTGAATGTATCAATACCCTTATAAGGAAGCATTCGTTACTCTTCACAATCAATATGTGATTTTACATTTAATTACATTCAGAATAGATAAGAATAGCTTAGATATTTATACCACAAAAGGTTGAAATCTTTTTAGACATAAAACTTACATACTTTATTTCCCTAATAACACACTTTATATTACAATACACTGCCCCATCTCTCTTAAAACTTAGAACCTTGAAACACTTGATAAAAACTTAAACATGAACTTTAAAACACTTAAAAACGTAAAACTTGACCTTAAACACTTAAAAACTTATGCTTGAATCTTAAAACACATAATCTTTTATTCTTTCATCTCTTTCCATTAATCAGCCTTGCTCATCCCAGCCTCCCACTTTCCACCCTCCATGTACTTCTTCACCTCCTTCTTTATCATTTCTTGAGCTAACGGCATGAACTCTTCGCTAAACTGTGAAGGAGGATTCGACCCGGATGACTCACCCACTGGACCAGACTTCGGGTTACCATATTACCATTAGGGTTTGCTTCTTGACTTATAATAAGGGGTGATGGTATCGCTAGCACGGGTTGAGAGCATTGCAAAGAATTTTGTTTCCGCCTCAAAGTCAAGTTCCAGCGGTTCTTAACCGCGTTATCGGTCCTACCTGGTAAATTCCGGGCAATGGTAGCCCATTTGTTACCCAGCCGGGCTTGTTCCCGGATAATAAACTCATCCTCTTCAGTAGAGAACGCACGATGGTTCACATCTGGCGATAGATAATTGAACCACCGCAATCTACACGACTTGCGGGTTCTGGTAGCCATACAATTGCCAATAAACGACCAATTCTCAGTCCCATGAATGCTAACAAGGTGCTTAAGCAATTCATCTTCTTGTTTTGTCCACAAAGTTCTCGCCATAAAAAAGTTTGGAAATTATTATTATTATTATTATAAGTGAGAATTTAGGGGTGAGAACATGTGATCTTTGGGATGTGTGATGAAGATGGATGAATGGTGGGTTTTATATTATGGGTCCAGGGAGAAAACAATGTGCGAGATAGGGTGACCATTTATGAGACTCAAGCAAGCAGTTGCATTTGCTAAACAGCTAGCTAATAGACACTTGTCACATCAAAACATTCTTACATAGTATATCACTTTCTAACCAAAGTACTTGGCACAAAGATTACACTTGGCACAAATATATGCGGATGTGTAACAGGTGTTTTCTAGTTTAGAGGTCAACGATTCAAACTTCAAACGCTGAGGTAAGAAAATTAAATTAATTTAGAAGTAGAGTATTGAGTGTTAAAATTTTTTTTTTTAAAATATACCACTCTTTAAGAGGGGGGGGGGGGGGTTGGTTAAGCACCCGCGGGTACCCATTTCCAAGTTTGGTACCCGCACGGTGAACGCAGTTACCGATAGTTTAATGAAAGAGAGAGAGAGAGATGAGTGCATGTATGGAACGGAGAGAGCCATGAGTGTATGAAAAGGAGATTGAGATGTGTGTAAAGAGCTAGAATGAGGTGAAGTAAATGAAGTTTTATTTAGGGATTACTCAATAGAATAGTAACCAACTTTAAAAGTTGTTTCAATCAGGTCACTGATAAAAACTTTTATTCCAATCAGGTCATTGAATTTTCATTTTTGTTCTAATTTTAGGTATTTTACCTGTATAGCAGGTAACCTAGGTTTTTTTTTATAATTTTTTAATGTTTTTACTTTGCATAATAACTTTAAAACATTTAAAGGTTGCGAAAATTAGTAAAAATGTGAAATATAATTTTAAAATTCCAAAAATTTGCAAAAAAAAATTCAGAAAATTGCAATAAATTGCAAAAATCGAAAAAAATAAAAAAAATGTTCAAAACGGGTCGGAACTGGTTAGGGTCAACATGTTCGTGTTAGAACGGGTCAAGATCGGAACCGGTCAAAACGGGTTTCGGGTCAGCTTTTTTTTTGGACCAACGAATCAACGCGTTTTCAACACGTTACAGCTCGTTTTAGCAGCAAAAGCTCGTTTAAGCGATTTTTTCAGTTCGCTTTAGCACCTAACAGCTCGTTTAAAGCGATTTTTCTGCTTGTTTCAGCACCTAACAGCTCGTTTAAGCGACTTTTCAGCTCGTTTCAGCACCTAAAAGCTCGTTTAAGCGATTTTTCAGCTAGTTTCAGCACCTAACAGCTCGTTTAAGCGATTTTTTCAGCTAGTTTCAGCACCTAACAGCTCGTTTAAACGATTTTTCAGTTAGTTTCAGCACCTAACAACTCGTTTAAGCGATTTTTCAGTTCGTTTCAGCACCTAACAGCTCGTTTAAGCGATTTTTCAGCTCGTTTCAGCACATAGCAGCTCGGTTAAGCGATTTTTCAGCTCGTTTCAGCACCTAACAGCTCGTTTAGGTGATTATTCAGTTCGTTTCAGCACCTAACAGCTCGTTAAAGCGATATTTCAGTTCGTTACGACCCAAAACCCGTTCCTAAATCATTGTTAGGTGCTGAAACGAACTGAAAATCGCTTAAACGAGCTGTTAGGTGTTGAAACGAACTGAAAAATCGCTTAAACGAGCTGTTATGTGCTGAAACGAGTTGAAAAATCGCTTAAACGAGCTGTTATGTGCTGAAACGAGCTGAAAAATCGCTTAAACGAGCTGTTAGGTGCTGAAACGAGCTGAAAAGTCGCTTAAACGAGCTGTTAGGTGCTGAAACTAGCTGAAAAATCGCTTAAACGAGCTGTTAGGTGCTGAAACTAGCTGAAAAATCGCTTAAATGAGCTGTTTTGTGATGAAACGAGCTGACTAATCGCTTATACGAACTGTTAGGTGCTAAAACAAACTGAAAATCGCTTAAACGAGCTGTTAGGTGTTGAAACAAGCTGAAAAATCGCTTCAACGAGCTGTTAAGTGCTTAAGCGAACTGAAAAAATCGCTTAAACGAGATTTTGCTGTTAAAACGAGCTGTAACGTGTTGAAAACGCGCTGATTCGTTTGTCCAAAAAAATGACCCGAAACCCTTTTTGAGCCGTTCCGACCTTGACTCGTTATAACCCGAATCTGTTGATTCTAACCCGTTCCGACCCGTTTTGAACATTTTCTTTATTTTTTTACAATTTATTGCAATTTTTCAAACTTTTTTTTGCAAATTTTCAGAATTTTAAAATTATATTTCGCATTTTTACTAATTTTTGTAACCTTTAAAAGTTATTATGTAAAGTAAAAATATTAAAAAATTAAAAAAAAAACCTAGATTACCTGTTATCCAAGTAAAATATCTAGGATTGGAACAAAAATGAAAGTTTAATGACCTGATTGGAACAAAAGTTTTTATCAGTGACCTGATTGGAACAACTTTCAAAGTTGGTTACTATATTATGGAGTAATCCTTTTTATTTATTTATTTTCTTTTCTTTTGTCTTTTTGTTATTACTTGTTTTTTAATTATTTTTTTTATGTACGTAAACATTAAATATTAATGAATGTTTATTTATTTTTTATTTTAATATATTTTTGGTATTTATTTATGTTACCCTATTTTTCATTTATCTATATTTGTGTTTATAAATTAAAATTATAAAATCAAGGTATTTGAGAGGAGAGATGCATATGGCTTAAGTAGTTTTGAAATAGTAGATGGGGTAAATTACATGGCAGTGTGGGATGGGTAGGTATTCGAGTACTTTGGAGAAGCACCCCTCCCTCCCTAAATAGATTGAGACAATCATGTGCTACTCAGAATAGGCTTGCTAAAAGCTTTTATTTAGCAATGTTTAAACAAGGTTCAATAGAGCATTCTTATTGAGTCTCTATCTCCATAATTTATATAATTTAAATAAAAAATACCTTTCACTTTGTCTGACTTAATAAAAAACTCACACGTCCGTTTTTCATCTTTATCTTGTAAATAAACATTTTTTTGTGTGTGTTTTCTCAGTGTATACACTCACAAGTTTATATAGATTTTCGCTCTCTAAATATAGAGCCAGTATTTCTTTAATCAACATTTTCTTTATAATAATGATTCCAGTTGATGGAGGTTTTTGTTATCTTTATTTTATACTCTATATCATAAAGTAATCGTAAATGTAGACGTTTCAATGTGAATGTTCTCTTTAAGAAATGTGTTATCTATTAAATATATAATTAAAAAATAAATGTTGTATTAAAAAATATAATATAAAAAAGTAAGTAGTATATATTGTGCTAATAAAAAAGTAATAAGTATATATATATATAGGATGAGTATTATTATAGAACCCTTAAATTAATTAAGAACTTGAAAGAACCCTTAAAAACTAACGTTTTTTATAAAAAAATTTGTATGTTAATGTTAGTTGAGTGTAACTTTATCATTTTTTATATCTATATTTACGATTACAATTTTGAAAATTAGTTTTTATACATATCTATGTTTTGTTTTACACATATGTAAATTTGTTAGTACATAAATTTTACACATATGTAAACTTGTTATTTATATATGTAATCAAAACTTTTTATATAAAATATGATAAAACTACTCTTAAATAATGTTAGTATATAAAAAAAATTAAAAAAATGTTTGGTTGTTTAGAGTTTCTAACAGTTCTTAACTTTTTTGGAGTTCTTAAATGATACTAACCATATATATATATATATAATAAATCTATATAAATAAAATATAGAAATAATTAGTACATATAAAAGAGTAGAGACGAAAACAATTTTGAGCTCGAAAAATTATTCACTAGCCAAAATGGGACCTTAAAAACATAACTCAAAATGAGTCGAGTTTGAGTTTTCATATGTTAAACGAATCAAGCTCAAAATGATTGTGCATGTAGTGTGCCCCCTATTTCATCTTCTGTAAATTTAACATGATATTTTATGTTTTTAAGTTACGAACAAACAAAATAAGACAATTGACAACAAATCAAATTACAATATAAACAAGTTATTGTTTTTAATGGTGATAGCCATTTAAGATGTTTACCCAGGTAAGTTATGAACTTATTTTGAACCCCTTGAATACCATTTAGGTACCTTATCACTAAACCGTTTTAGATATAGAAGTTAGTTATTACATGTCTTGTTGATAATGTAGAAGTTAATTAATTAATAAATATTAACTGGTGTGTAGCATAATGATATTAAGGTGTTTGTATATATCTCTTTCAAGTAATAAGGGTTTAAGTACCATCGTATACAAATTATATAATATTGATGTAGCTTTGAGTTATATTACGTTTACTATAAAAAAAAGCAAACTAACTAATAAAGTAGTAAATTAAAATAATAAAGTTATTAGAAATTTAGTTTACCTCTAGGTAGTAGGTCCAAAGGTTTTTCTTTGGAGTCCTCTAAATTTTTCTTATAAATTCTGCGTTGGTTAAAAATGTATATAAATACATGTCCAAACTATCTGGTAGTCTGTTGGATATATTATTAGATGGATGACGCATCGGGAATTCACCGACAACAGTAATTAAAGATAATATTTTAGATAAGATTTTGATCACTCAAGATTTTATGTGTTTGTTGTGTGAAACGGTTTTCTATTTATATTTTCGGTAAACCGTCACCAGTTTTTGTAATAATAAGATGTGAACAAGATTCCATTCGAATTTTTGTCATTAATCAGTTTCGACCATTCTGCATCGGATATTTTCTTCCAAACAACACTTACCAAAACCTACTAGATATAGTACAGGACGTCAACCTTTTTTCAAACGTATAAATGGTAACAAATATCAGTTTTTTCGTCTAATACCTATAAACGCTCTTGGTATTCTTCATCTCCCCTAACCTTCGTGTTTTCACATGTATTATATGAAACTTTGTGAATTTGATGGTAGCCATTTATTAAGACTTTATCTTCCTGGAATTAAATTGTTCCGAAACGAGCTCACGTATGTGTTCAAATTTCAATATCCCCTAGCATTACAAAGGTAAAATGATTGGACTATGAACTAAATGGGTTAACATCCGTGAGAATTGGTGTCTTGGATTGCAGGTTGGCTGTTGGTATTAATCTTGGAGACTATGGGTGTGCAAGAAACCGAAAAACTGATCCGAAACCAAAAACCCCAAAAATCCAAACCGAAAAAACGGAACCAAAACAAAAACCAACGGTTTGATTTTTTGTTTTTGTAAAAACCGAACTAACATGGTTTTACATGTAATAAAAACCAAAAAAACCGAACCAGAGCGAATTCCTAAATATTTGTTTTTCATATTTTATATTATGTAATTTATAAGAATTTAATAAATGTAACTCAGATAATTTTGGTCAAATGTATAATAGTATATTATTGTACAGTTAACAAAATTATTTATGCCTAAATTCATTATTTTTTGTCAATTTATTTTGTCTAAAATTTTTAAGCTCAAATGACAAAAAAACAAAATTAAAACGAAAACCGAAAAACTGAAACCGAACAATTTCAAAAACTTCAAAACCGAAGTTTGGTTTTTGCTGAAAACCGCAACACGCACACCCTATTGAAGATGGTTAAAAAATATTTTACGTCTTAATATGTAGTATTTGGAAATTTAAGGCATTAAAACAATATTAACACGTGGCAAAACCAATTAAAGTCCCACATGTGTATTTATCATCTTATCATATCCTATTAACACCTAAATTAGTTGCATGATTGCGATGTAGTATGCTTCATTGTGATGTGGTGTATTTGAAAGAAGCAATATGTCTTGGTTTAATTACAAAGGGATTCCAATCTAATTAAATAAGTTTTTGAAGAAAATAAAAGTGTTCAGTTATTTTTGAATTAAAATATATAAGTCAAGGCTTTCGTTAAAGAATTGATGTAGTTTTCAGTTTTAATTTGTAAGAATTTTGAGATAGTCTTGGGTGGGTGGGCGTTGGCTGTGGTAGCTTGCTCCCTGCTTGTTTTTAATGATTGTAATTGGTGGTTTCTAGCGTCTTGCTAAAGTTATAATAATTTTTTGTTGGTTGTTAAAAAAACACCTAAATTAGTTTTGTTTAAATCTCATCTGGCAGAGTGGCAGATTTATAAACGCGCATTTTATCAATGACACGTTGTATTTAGTTTTAAAAAAATAAAAATAAGTTGACATAGTTTACCATTTCGTTTATTATAATAAAAAGTAGTGTTTTATCAAATTCTCTCTCTCTCTCTCTCTATATATATATATATAGGATGAATATTATTACAGAACTATAAAATTATTTAAGAATTTGAAGTAACCATTGAAAACTAACGTTTTTTATAAAAAATTTTATATGTTAATGTTCTTTGAGATTAGTTTTATCATTTTTTATATCTATATCTACAATTACAATTTTGAAAATTAGTTTTTATACATATCTATGTTTTGTTTGACACATATGCAAATTTGTTAGTACATAAATTTTACATATATGTAAACTTGTGATTAATATATGTAATCAAAAAGTTTTATATAAAATGTGATAAAACTACTCTTAAATAATGTTAATATATAAAAAAAAATAAAAAAAATTGTTTGGTTATTTAGGGTTCCTAAGAATTCTTAACTTTTTTTGAGTTCTTAAATGATACTAACCCTATATATATATAGTAGGGTTAATGTAAAAAATAACAGTTTTGTGAGAATTATAAGAATATATGTACACCCTTAAATCTAGGATCTAGTGGTTGAGATTGGTAGCTTCTAAAAGTTGTATAGTTTCTTATTTACATGTTATAATGTCCTATTTAGACGGTGTACTTTATTTTAAAGTTCTCACACTTCTCACAAAATAATTGTTTTTTATTTGAAACATTTTATATATATATGGGATGGTTCATGCGAGAAGTGAATGAAATTATAGCGAGAAGTGCAAGAATATATATATATATATATATATATATATATTCAGAAAGAAAAACAGAAAAGGAAAAGAAAAGTTGGATGTTGATGAAGCGATAGATAATAAAGTACTTTTTAAGGAAGGAATCCAGATATGCTTTTTGACTCTTGTAATCATTGTACTATGAAAATGACACCCCCAATTGCACGTGCTTATATTTTATATTTTACAAAGTTGATAATTTAAGGCTTTGGTTATTCACACACCCTTTGACTTATTCACACACCCTTGGAACACATACAATCGTATGGGCCTTATACGATCGTATAGGACTTCAGCTTTTGTCAGATTCTCGCAGGCTTTGTCTGTTGTCCAGGAACATTCCATACGATAGTATGGATGCTATACGATCATATAATTTATTTTTTTTATTAACAATTTGCAACTTTTTAAAAAGTTTTATATATTTGTATTTGTAAAGTTTCTAAAAAACATGTAGCATTAACCCAATTTGCTAGATTAATATAAAGTTTTATAAAGTTTCTAAAAACATATATATTGTATTTGTAACAAAGAATATTCGTTTATATATTGGGTATAACTTTTTTAAGAAATTATAAGTTTAAAAGGCTTACACTTTTATAATGTATAACTAGTTGTTTGTCATGTTCGTTCGGCGCGAGACGCCGAGACCCGTATATTTAGAGGAAAAAACATGTAGCATTAACCCAATTTGCTAGATTAATAATTTAATTTCTATACCAATTCATACACAACATTCTTGGTATAGCTTTCTTGATATGATAAATAAATAGAATAATAAGATACAAAGAAGCAAAAGAAAATACTAAATAACATCATAGCTAAACTTCAAACAAACATCCCTAATACATTACAAAGAAATATCCCAAAAGATAATACAAGTCTTAACACCATAACATTAAAAACATAGGTCTAAAATACATTACCAAAATATGACCAACCTATAGAAACGTCAAAACCCTAACCAAGTGGAGGCGGGTGGGGCTGACCCGAATCCTATTGTGGCTGCGTCAACTCAGGAACAACAAAACCGTGTGACCGCGCCAACTCAGCCTGCCATCCATGATACCGCTCTTGCATGTCCACCATAAGTTTGATGCGGTGTTTAAGTGCTCAAAATCAAGAGTAAGCTGGTGGGGCAGCCTTTCAACTCTAACAACATGCCTATGTTGACGCTGCTGAGGCTGCTGAGCATGCTCATCCAAATGCTCTTCCTGCAAGGGTGTTAAGTATATATTTTTTAGCTTCTATGAATATAACTAAAACAACCTTCACAATTATTTTATGAGGCATAATTAAATTAAAGTTAGCATATATAAAAAATAGTATCACGGTTTGACAAATATCCAAACTAGGGGTGTTCATGATTCGGTTTCAAATATCAAACCGAACCAAACCGAACCGTTATTAACGGTTTGGTTCCGGTTTGGTTTCACGGTTTGAGCTTTTTTAAGCCTCTATAATATTAAAAAAAAAACAAAATACAAACAAATATGCAGAATACTAATTAAAGCTAAAATTCATAAAACTTAACAATGAATATAAAACTAAACATAACACAATAGCTTATAAAACCAACAATCTTTGAAATATGAACATAACCAATAGTATTATGTATTATGAACATAACAGTAGCTTATAAAACCAATGCCATCTTATGTGTAGTGTTTTTTTATTAAACTTAATGTAATAGAAAAACCAACCGAAAGTTAGAGAAAAAAAACCAACCGTGAACCCAAACCGATGAACGGTTGGGCGGTCTCACGGTTTGAAACCGAACCGTGAACACCGCTACATAATATATAAGAGCCTAAAAAAACCCAAACCGTGAAACCGAACCGTTACTAACGGTTTGGTTCGGTTCAGTTCGGTTCGGTTTCAAAATTCTACGGTTTGGGGTTATTCAACAATTTCTTTTTTTTCTTATAACTATTTTTTTTCTTTTTTGAACACACGTACCTGTAAAGGGGGCGGATTATGAGGATCCCAAATGACCCCCTCCTGAACAGAAAATCGAAGACCCTCCGGAAAAGTTCTAGCAATTCCCATATTTTTAACCGCTGCCTCACCTAACTTCCTTGCCGTATAAATCTTCATACGACGTATAAATCTATTTGCAAACTAACAAATAGATTCACTTACCTGATGATGATAACGAAGATGATGAAGAAACCCTAGAAAACCTTATACGATGGTTGGGTGTGTGAAAGGAAAGACTAAAAACTAATTTAGTATAAATTCATTAAACCTAGAAAACCTTATACTAGCTATTTTTTATGAAATTAGTATATAATTAGTATAAGTTCATTAAACCAATAAAACCTTATACGATTTGTTTTTCTTTTTTAATATTATTTAAGTAAATAAAATTAGGCTAACTATTTTTTTTTGAAATACAACATAAATGACACGAAATAAAATACAACACAAATACAATACAATACATAAAATACAAATACAACATAAATGACAAGAAATAAAATTCAACATAAATTATTCTAAGTCTACTCGCTCAATAGGACGATTAATATCTATTGTCTCATTTCTAAACATTTGTACACGTAACGTATACAAATGTACCCAACCTATTGATACATCATTTTTGAAGCGGGCCCAGGCATAATTAATCAGAGGCATTGGATATATCCCTTGTAACTCAACAACCACAAAATGCCAATTATCAACATTTAGAACAGCAATGGGACCGTGATGTGGGGCTTGTTCTGGACCATAAAACAAGGGAAAAGTTGTTGAATTTTGAAGTGGCTCAATTGATAATGAGTGGACGACCACCCCATACCTATTAGCGATCACAAATGCAGTGGATGGCATTTCCATCCAGTATTCTTTGGGTGCAAAATACGGGCCTGTCCAATTCAGGGTATGAAGTATATCACGATAAAATTCCGGACCGAATATAAAGTTGTACTCTTTTTCATGAACTTCCATCTCTTGTTTAAGTTCATTTCATATCAACACCCACTCATCTTCATGATGCCCGAGAGTAACAACTATTGACCGAAATCCACAATTTCCGTCAGGTTGTACATCTTGTATGTGCTTAACGTACGGTCGAAGAACGGGTTGCACATGACATAAATACCGATGATAGTAAGGTTGCGCCTGAGAAGCCGCAAATGAACTGTGTCTAGCAGCATCAAGGCTGCCCACAAACGAACTGTGTCTGGAAGGGTCCTCCTGAGTTGGCAGGAATTGATCAAAGCTTTCATCTCTTAGCTTTAATGAGGTAGAATTACTGCGTTTAAGTGGGGGTTCATGTTTTCTCTCTTGTTGGGCCTGTAACGTTGGACGACCACGAACATTTTTTTGACCTTTTGGTTGTTGATAGTTTGATGAACCTGGCTTTACGAATGATAGCAGCTTCGACAACAAACTTTTTTTTCCACCTTTTGACTTCTTATTAAACTTTTCTTTGAATACTTCTACTGCTTCGTATACCCTTGACTCAATGTCTTCATCTGAGTCAACATATAACGGATCGAAATCTAGCTTCTTCCAAAAGATATCTATCGACTCCACTGGAATGGCTTGCCCCGAATTCAGATACTTTGAAAGTATGCATACGCATGGCAAACCACAACTTGTGCAAATACGACACCCGCATTCTGATCCGTACTGTTGTAGCTTGTCTATCCGCACAAGCTCTTCGCACAATAATTCTAGAGCGTCATGTGAAACATGACGGCGTAAATCATTAAACAGTGGTATGTTGTGATGGTTCATTGTCCTCTTAGAGCTTTGTTCAAAGGTTTCTTTTATGGCGCCTTGCTGGCGTGTTACGATCCGATCGACAACATCTACGAATTTATCAATTGGAGAATTGTGTGTCAGCAAGTGTTTCTTCAGGAGTGCATGTGCGCCCTCGACTCTGTTGGTTGTAGTATTACCAAAATGAAGATTTTGATCTATCCATACAGACACAAACTTTTCTTTGTAGTTGTCAAGCCAGTTTCTGTGCAAGTATTGTAAAACTCCTGAAAAAGGTAAAATATATAGTAAATTTGAGATAAAATTTCAGAATTTGATCAAACATAACAATAAATAAGATACTAGAATAATTACTTTGATGAGTGTGAACTAAAGTATCATAAAGTTTTGTGTATCTCTTCTTATATTTAGTGGGTGTGGCAGAGTGAATTAACGAATTCCATAGTTGTTCAAACAATTCCCATTCTTCAATCAAAGCGAAGCTTTGCCTGCAATTCTTCAAAATGTTTCGAGATATGTGAAATCTACACAGTAATTTGGATGCGTCTGGGAATACAATTTGGCACGCTTTCATCAATGCAAGATCCCTATCTGTTACTAACACACGTGGCAACATGCACGTGTCTAACGTCGTCTTAAGCATGGTTAACACCCATGTGAAGTTATCCTCCTTCTCATGGGATATAAAGGCTAATGCTATCGTAAACGTCTTTCCAGTTGAGGTTACACCAACAATTTGTACAAGCGGCAACTTGTATACATTTGTATTGTATGTGGTGTCTATGATCAACACGTGCGGAAATGCACGATATATCATATACGACGTAGGATGAATGGAGAATAAATCCTCCAAGGCATTAGTGGCTGGATTTGTGCGATCGTGGTGTATAAATTTTTTTCCGATCAACTGATTGAAAAGGACGTTCATTGGGTTTTCTCCTCCGCGCTCCTTCTCACGCAGCTTCTTCCTTTCATTGTACACGGTTCTTAGTGACGATGAATTTTTATTGCCCTTCACCTTTAAATTACTAAGAGTGTCACGTGGTGTCGATCTATTTTGATACATATCTGCCACCACAACCTTTTCATCAGAGGTAAATCTCATTGCATATGGGTGGCCCTCCATGTGTGCAGTGAGTTCATGGTTGTGTGTATCACGTGACACGACTAATGACCAACGATTATAATTTTTGAGATACTTGCCTATTAATTGAAAACGACAACCGGTTTTATTTGTACCAGTACGTCGAGTTTTTGCAGTACACTTGTACTCCCCACCGTGATCACACCTTAGGTATATTTTGACCACCTCGCCAGCAACGTTACTCTTTGATCGTTCTGTGACTATGACGACACCATTCTCACGACCAGTACTTTGCGCCCATGTCTTCAGTTCATCGACAGACCCAAACAACTGAAACAAAATAAATATTTAGTGATGCTCATGCTTAAATAATACAAACATAATTTTTAAAAAATAGACCTGATTAGTTGTAAGCACTGATATGTTGTTATAGAATTCACTATCGTTATCGTCATCGCCAGAAATCGACATCACGCACGTTGGTTTGGTAGTGAATGAATGAGAAAGAAACAAGTCTCCTTCGTGTTTATATATTAAAACAAGTAGAATATTATATCACGTCCGGAATATTGTGTCGTATCAAATAATAAACTGAATATTATATTACGTCGGAATATTGTATCGTGTCGTTGCGTAAAACGAGGGTAAATACGTACGGAATATTATATATATATCATGCATAATTCTCATCCATGTATATCACCTTCTGTTTTAATATGCACGGTTAAGTCATTCAACTTTTGTTTTTGTTTTTGTTTTTTTTTGTTTCCATACGATCGTATCGTATGACTCCCAGTCAAACTTCGTACACTGCGCTAGCAGGTGTGCTTTTTTTGTTTTTTATTTCATACGATCGTATAAGAGCTATACGATCGTATAAAGGGTGTGTGAGTTTCTAAAAGGGGTGTACCAATAACATGTCCCTAATTTAATAATAACTTTTATATTATTCCCTTTTAATTTAATTGTTTAAAGTTGAAAATTACCTTTTTTTTCCCTCTTGGAACTGCTGCTAACTAAATATTAATGTTTTCATTAGTATTCCATATTTATTCTCAGAAAAAACAAGTAATTTAAATTATTTGGAATTAATTGTAGTGTTTTAAAAACCGGTTCGTACCGGTTAGTTGAACCGGTTATATCGCGTTTCGAATAAGTAGTCGCTATTTAGAGCCCGGCATTTTAGGCGGTTTGCTAGAGCAACGAACCGTCGGTTTTTTTTAAATGCCGGTTTAAAGCGGCACACAGATTTTAAGCCCAATAGATTTTTGATATTTTTTCGCGGCCCAAGTTTTTAAAAAATGACTTTAACAGGCAGATAAAATTTAAATGACCAAACCAGTAAAGATGTCATAAACCTATTACACACTATTTTTTTGTATAAAATTGTTTAAAAATCAAGTATCTTCGTATTATTTTTTATTATGAATTAGCTTTTATATAATTTTTATTATTGAGTCATGTAATTCTGAGCTAATTTTTTAGTTGAAAGTTAAGTTTATATATAGTTAAAGGGTAACTTATTTAACTCGGTTGAATCTTCTGGTACAACCCGGTTCAACCTGTTGTACTATTCTTTAACCTAATCTAGCATTAGTAAAATACCAGTTTTTAAAACATTGGTTAATTCCTAGCTTGCTACATTACCTTAATTATTTAGCAGACAACGCTATACATTTTTTAACCGTGAATAATTTATGGATATCACTTATACGGGTGTTTAACATGCACCTGACTTTAAATAAATAAGTAAAAGAACTGTATAGTTATATAATTGTCTTACATAAACAATGAGTAAGCGTTATATAATTGTCTTATGGATAAAATGATTGTAAATACGTGTTGCGGTTCTCGTAACTCACCTTTAAAGTTAAATATATATTTGCAACTAAATTGTCACTTAAGAAATTAATCAATAGCTTGGTGTATTCTTATATAATGAGTAAATTATGGATGATCGATGTGCTTGGGAGTAAATTGCATAAAGTTTATGGATTGGTCACCGTGAACACTGTTAGCATCTATAAGTCAAGTGAGATTATTATTTTACACCTTTGGAAATTACTTTTGACAATTTTACTCTTTTATAAATTATTATCATCTCCCTTTATTATTATTGGAATTATAATTATTATTATCTATTTTATTTTTTAATAATTGATATTCTAAATTTATCATACCATGTCATATTATATTATATCACATCATAACATATAGTGGTAACACATACTATCATATCATATTATATTATATCATATCATACTATACTATATCATCTCATACCTTACCATACCATACCATATTATGTAGTGGTAACACATTTCGCTTGTTTAAAACAACATGTAACCCTTTTAACACAACTATTAAACTCGAGCACAACACTTTAAATAAACGTATCATTTCTCTTAAACAATAACACAAGCATGTATAATAAGTAAGTTATAAGAGACATTTAACGCGATCAATGTACACTTGTTTATATACGACAAAGGAAACATCTATGTGATGCATACTAATTACCATCATTGTTCTAGATATAACTGTTTAACTGAAACGTTTTTGTAACTTAATAAAATTTAAATTACAATATGCATATTTTATAAATCCGATACGTAATGGCTATTAAATTTTGAATTTTTATTCAAGTAAACTCTTTTTAATGAGTAATGATTTATATTCCACAAATACTGGTTTTAAAAGTTTTGTCATTTAACACAACCCATTAATTCACATGTTCCACTTATATTTTTTTTTTCCCAATTATTTAAGTTAACAGAATTTATTAGGAACATAGGGGTTTTTTTTTTTTTTTTTTTTCTTTTTTTGGTTTGTTATTAGAACTAAACTATCGGTGAAATCACATACACATAAGTACATAACGATCCACTCATCCACAGCCCACACTCACGGATCTTTACATCTTTTAGAGACCCATTTAGAATCTGTGTTAAGCAAGAAGGGCCAAGCCCAACTAAAATCTTGGGTTTAGAAAGTGGGCTGGTGATGAGGTAATGTTGGGCCTAACCATGATATGGAACCAACTGACCCGGAACACTTAAGTCAATATAAATTAAAATTAGTTCAGGTATTTTTATTTCTTGAAAGAAAAAATTGTAAGTTTTAAAAAACGCTTTAGTTACTAAAACAATGCATTTTTATTTAATTTTTTAAAAGGCATTTTTTGTTTTTCCGAGAAAAGCCTTTTATAATTTAAATATAAACCTTTTTAAAAATAATGATTTGTAGAGGGGAATAATTTGTTTACATAATTCCCTCAAGGAAGATATAACAACTGAGAGAAAGGATATCTTTAGGCTATTGTTAATTGGGCACATATTTAAAACATGATTAAACCTGTAACTAAAAAGTATATTATGTGAATTTTTTTACATGTTTTATTAATAATTGTAATTAGTATGTTAGGCCCTATCATTTCTCCTTATTGATACATGAAACTTAAAGCAGTGTTATAGACATCTAACTATACTATTAAAACAATAGACTTTAACTCAACATGGCCTCTTCCTATTAATGTATTCTTAAACTTTTCATTTTTATCTACCACTTCTCTATTTTTCATGTGAATAAAAAAATTATAAAATAAATTAAAATACTAGACAATCAGTGATTATTAATAATTCATGTTAATAATTTTTTTTTAAAATAAATTAAAATACTAGACAATAAATGATTATTAATAATTATTAAATATTTTTAAAATATGGTCAAACATCATAATTAACATATTAATGTAATTATGATATTATTATTTCTCTCTCTCTCTCTTTTACAATCTCTTTAGGTTGTAAATCAAAATCCAATATTGAATTGATATGTTGAATTTATTACGGTTTTCCGGTAACGTTTTTCGTTAAGGTTTTATATTTATTTTAATTTTTATATTACTTTTGTTATAATATCTTTAGATTATATATCAAAATTCAATATTGAATTGATATGGTGAAGTTATTACAATTTTCCGGTAGGGTTTTATATTTATTTTAATTGTTATATAATTTTGTTATAATCTCTTTTGGTTGTATATCAAAATCCAAGATTCAATTTATATGTTGAAGTTATTACGGTTTTCCGGTAAGGTTTTATTTGATACTCTATCATATTATTCATAATGTTATTCCGGTAATTATATTTCATATTCTATTTGTTACTCTTATCATATTATTCTGGTTAGGTTTTATATCAATTACAATTATTTTTGTTTTCCGTTTTTTTTTTGTATTTATATTAATAATTATATGACTTTTTTTCTTATAATCTCTTTATGTTATATATCAAAATCGAATATTCAATGGAGGTCTTCACTATTTCGTTTTTCCGTTAACGCGATTCAAATTTTCCGGTTGTAAATTATAACATCAATTTAATATTTTTTCACATGATTCAAATCTTTCATAATTTGTAATTTATTTATTATGTGATATTAATATTAATATTTAATTTTATCATTTCGGGTTATTGTTCCCAACTTGGTATAGCTAATTTCATGGATTGAGGATTGTTTGATAAGATGTCTTTTATTTTTGTTTAATAATGATGTATAATTCTGTTAGTATGCATGTATTTATTTATTTTCACAATTTATGTGATTCAATTAATTATTATATAATCCGGAAATGAAATTTAGTTGATTATTATATAAGACATTAAATTATTTATAGTAAGATAATCAATCTTATATTATTGTTGGTTAAAGTTAATAGTACTAGTTTTCCCAGTTTTCTAATTTTTCTGTTTTGTGTATTAAAATCCTTCATTAAGTCAGCAAAATTGAAACATCATTCTCTATAAAATTCATTTTTTATATTTATGTTGTTCATCTTTTTCATATACTAACCATATTATATTTGTTGGGTGCGGATTTTTATCCTCGGAATTGAGCCTAACTTAAGGATGTTGACTTAAACTGTTATTCTGAGGAAGGTACGTTGACTAATTCAATTGTCCTATATTATCTGATTGTTTTGCAGATAAGAGCACGTGTTAAATATGTTTATAAGAACGTCGATTGCAACGGAATGCTACTTGAACTTCGTTAACAAACAACGTGGGCAGTAACGGCTTGTTAAAGACTTAGTCTAGGGTTTCCGGAATAATCGGAATAACAGTTGTTATCTTCTTATTATAAATTCGAGCTGATAGTATCGATAGGTCACACACAATTCACTTGTTTAGCTGCTAGTACTCATTGTATCACTTAGCTCACGATTACTAATCAGCTCCAACCTTTGTATTCACAGATTTTGTTATTAATAATATCGACGGTGATAGTTTTCACCGTCCGGGGGTTTTTTGTGTCGGAGATCATAAGAATCAAGCGTAATTCGACCAAAAGTTAAATTCATAATCTTTAACCGAAGAGATTCGACTAAAGATTACGTTGTAAACTCTTGACCGAAACGAAGATTATCATAATCAAGGGTTTTTTCCCTCGTAATCATATCCTCGTGTTCAATCTTTTTACCATTAAGCACCTTGCCTCACGCACTAATTTGATCAAAAGTTAGTTTATTAATTTTTGACCGAAACAATTTGGCGCCCACCGTGGGGCAAACGGTGCTTTGATCATTATTCACTCTCAAACGAAACCTTACTCTCAATATCCACAACATGTCTTCCCAACCAAAGATTGTTTCTTCTTCTGCCGCAGCCTTAGATTCCTCCGGGAAACCTTCCATGCCTCCTCCTCCTTCTGCTGCTGTTATTCCGAAGAAACCTGACAACATTCAGAAGAAAACTGCTACTTTAGTATTTTCGGGATCAAGACCATCTCCCCATGATCCCGTTATGGTATCTAATAATGAACTTTTGTCTATTTACAAGCGGTTACAGGAACAGATGGATCGCCAGAACAAGACCAACCAGATGCTGGTGAAGGAACTGGAAGATATCAGAAAAGCCAAGAAGCCGGTGGAAGAATTCACGCCATTAATCCCGAGATCTCTGGATTTCACTCCTCCAGGATCCTCAGGATTGGTGCGTCCGGAGTCAACCACGGCGTACAACCCTGTATCCTCGCACTTCTAGCACTCAAGGTCTGCGGGATTGTACTCATCTGGATCCCAATGATACTTGCATGCATCCTTTGCTGGGCCGTTTCAACATGCAGAATCCTCAGGATTGTCGCAGCAAGGAGGATCCTCAGGTCCTTATCAACAGGCGTTATCCTCAGGATTGTCGCAGCAGGGAGGATCCTCAGGTCCTTATCAGCAGGTGGTATCCTCAGGATTTTTGCAACAGGCAGGATTCTCAAGACTACCTCCATCAGGGTTCTTCAATCCTCATCAGCCATTTGCTCAGGCTCAGCAATTTGCAAGGTCCTTCGAGATGCACCAGGGAGACTTCATCCCGATGCAGGCTAACACCTCGACCACTCCATTTGTCACTCCAGGAAATACTATGTTCGGGAATGCCAGCTACAACACCCAAACCGTTCCTCAGAATATCAATCAGGGTAACACTTTCAATACAATTCCTTTTAATGCTAATCAAGGATTTTTGCAGGATGCATGAATAAGTTCAAGTTTAGCCCGAGAATTACAAAATCTCAAGGACATGATATCAAATGTTCCTGGTGTTACTCGTCCCATAGCTGAAGTTACCACTGATAGTCACAAAATATCCCGATTTGTACCATCAATTGGTGACATACAGATCCCAAAACGGTTTCAAACCCCAAATATGAAACTGTACGATGGTTCAACGGATCCCGAGGAACACGTTGCACAGTATAAAGAGCGTATGGAGATCAGCCCAATCCCTATGGAAATCAAGGAAACATGTCTTGCAAGGTGTTTGGGTCTACCTTGACCGGAGCAGCCATGAAATGGCTACTGAGTATTCCTCCTAATACTATCACTTATTTTTCTCACCTAATTAACTTGTTCAATAACCAGTTTTCTTGCAGTAGAACATTTGAGAAAATGACAGGTGATCTTTACAGGGTTACCCAAAATTCTGGGGAATCCTTGAGAGATTTTATTACCAGGTTTAGCAAGGAGTCGTTGGAAATTCCAAATCTAAACCCGGCTTCAGCAGTGGAAGCTCTTAAGCTGGGGTTAGAAAAAGGCTCATCTTTCTATGAAGATCTTGTTATGACTCCATGCAGGTCATTAGATGAAGCAAGAAGCAGAGCTCTGACGTTTATCAGGCTTGAAGATGATAAGAAAAACTATAAGATCGGTATCCCGAAGTATGACCAGACGAACAGGAAAGCCGAATCCCTAGGAAAATCATATCGGTCAAAACCTTATTACAAGCCTGATAACCCCATGAACAATGCAGTTGATGATGAGGATAATGAAGAATATCCTAAAGTTTCTGAATATTGTTTTTCTGTTGATATTGGTGGATTAATGTGTGCCATGCAGGATTTAGGTGAAAAAGCCAGGTGGCCAAAGAAGGTGGAAAAACAAGGAGTCTACAAAGACAAATCAAAATGGTGTGCCTTCCACGAAGACTTTGGACACTTGACTGATGATTGCATTGCTCTCAGAAGAGAAATTAGCTATCTGCTTAGCAAAGGCCATTTGAAAGAGTTACTTGGCAGGAAAAAGGGAAAAGAGCAAAATCCTGAGAATGTTCTGGAAAAGCCAACTCCTCCACCAACGGATGCAAAAACAATCATGTTCATATCCGGAGGATCCGACATCTGTGGAACCTCTTATTCTGCTGCAAAAAGAAATGCTGATCTGAGGAAGTTAGAAGTGGCTTACAGACCACCTTCGATGAAAGTGATAGAGTCAACATCCAGGATCTCCACCATGATAGTTTGGTAATAACATTATATGTAGCTAACCATTATGTGCGCAGGATCCTTGTAGATGGTGGAAGCTCTATCAACATTATTCAATTAGATGTGCTGAGAAAGATAAATATTCCTAAGGATGAGATCGTTCCCAGTTCCTCAGTATTGGTTGGATTCAGCGGAGAGACTAAGAACACTATTGGGGAAATAAAGCTCCCAATATATGTAGAAGGGGTAAATAAAATACAAAAATTTTGTGTTATTGACTGTTTGTCTTGTTGCAATATTATATTAGGTAGGCCCTGGATACACGACATGAAAGCAGTCCCCTCCACCTATCACCAATGTATGAAACTCCCAAGTCCGTGGGGAGTCATCAAAATCATCAGCGATCAACAAGATGCAAAAAATTGCTACACATCCTCTATGAAGTGTACTGCCAAACCCCAGCAGGCATAGCAATTACAGAAACCAGCACGAGGCGTAATGGAGGCCAGGGGACAAGAAATCAAAGAAGTACTCCCTTATCCCGAGGATCCTGAAGTCAAAGTGCTGATGGGAACCAACATTCCTGAGGATATTGTGTCAAAATTGCTCGATTTTCTCAAGTCAAGACTGTCGACATTCGCATGGAAACATGAAGATATGACAGGTATTTCCAAAGATATTATAACACATAAACTTGGAATTGATAATTCTTTCAGGCCAATCCATCAAAAGAGAAGAAACTTTGCACCTGAGAGAAACATAATTATCCAAGAAGAAGTTGAAAGACTTTTGAAGGCAAATATGATCAGGGAGGTTCAATATCCCCGATGGTTAGCAAATGTAGTAGTGGTGCAGAAAAAGAATGGAAAATGAAGAGTTCGTGTGGATTTTACAGACTTGAATAAAGCCTGTCCTAAAGATCCATTCCCTCTACTACACATCGATTCAATGGTAGATGCTACAGCCGGTCATGAGATGCTGACGTTTATGGACGCATCCTCAGGATTTTAGCAAATCCAAATGGAGCCCTCAGATCAAGAAGACACGGCCTTCATGACTCCCACAGGTATTTATTGTTATATTGCTATGCCCTTTGGACTTAGAAATGCAGGTGCAACCTATCAGAGGTTAGTCAACATGATGTTCAAAGAGCAACTGGGGGACACAATGGAAGTCTATATCGATGATATGGTGGTGAAGTCCAAGAAAGCTTAGGATCACCTCCAAGATCTCAAGACTGCATTTGATATCCTCGACATATATAACATGATGCTGAACCCTGCGAAGTGTCATTTCGGAGTGAAGGTTGGAAAATTCTTGGGATACATGGTCACCAAAAGGGGGATACAAGCTATCCTGAATCTGAAATCCCCAGCATCAGTCAAAGATGTTCAAAGGCTAATTGGCAGGATAGCGGCACTCAACAGATTCATATCCAAATCTTCAGAAAAGTGCAAAGAATTTTATGATATCCTGAGGAAAAACAAAAGGTTCGAGTGGACCAGTAAGCATGAGGAAGCTTTAATGTCCTTAAAAGCTTATCTTTCCTCTGCGCCTCTGCTGGTAAAACCCGAAGAAGGTGAACCTCTATCCCTATGTCTAGTTGTATCAAATAATGCTGTGAGTGCAGTTTTAGCTAAAGATCTCGAAGGTCAACAGCATCCCATCTTATGTAAGTAAGAGTTTATTGGATGCTGAAACCAGGTATTCTTATCTTGAGAAATTAATTTTAGCACTTATTATGGCATCTACTAAGCTTAGACATTATTTTGAAACTCATCCTATTCTCGTTAAAACTAATTACCCTATTAAGTATGTTTTGAGAAAACCAGAAATGTCAGGTAGGATGGCAAAATGGGATGTAAAGCTGAGTGCATATGATATAGCATATGAACCTAGAACTGCCATCAAATCCAAGGCATTAGCAGACTTTTTGGCTGATTTCACCAGTGAACTAAAAGAAGAAGCAGACTTGGAAGTCCAACAACTTGGAGAAACCAAAGATAAGTGGACTCTATACACTGATGGTGCTTCAAATGTTAGAGGAACAGGTCTCGGGATCCTGCTGAAATCGCCACAGGGGGACAGTATACCTCAATCCATATCCTGCGGATTCCAAGCCACAAACAATGAGGCATAATATGAAGCTTTGATAGCAGGATTACAACTAGCAATCGACATGAAGATAAGGTTTATTCAAGTACATGTTGATTCATTACTATTAACTAATCACTTTAATGGTTCATATACTGTTAGATGAGAAAAATTAATGAAATATTTAGAGCTAGTCAAATAACTAGCAAAGTGTTTCGAAATGTTTGATATTTCACAGGTACCTAGAGAAGAGAATGTTGAAGCAGATGCCCTAGCATACTTAGCTTCATCCTTCAGAATACCAGAGGGTGTCAAGATTCCTATCATACACATCCTGAGCCAAGCAATAGAAGAGCAAGGTGTCAACGAAATATCAGAAAATGATGAAGATATGAGAACCAAGGATCCTGAGGATAATGAAAATTCTTGGAGTATTCCCATCAGGAAATATATTCAGGATGGCGTTATCCCTAAGGATGAAAACCCAAGAGATTTTCGCACAAAGGTAATACCATATACTATAATGAATGATATATTATACAAAAAATCTCTTGCAGGACCATATCTTAGGTGCTTGGAGAAGGCAGAAGCTCAAGAAGTTCTTCAGGATATCCATGAAGGAGACTGTGGGAATCATACTGGGGGCAGAGCACTATTCTCTAAAATCCTGAGAGCAGGATACTTTTGGCCAACGATGAAGAGTGATGTTATGAATTATTCTCAGAAATGTGATGCATGCCAAAGACACAGCAACATTCTGCACCAGCCGGCTGAACCATTGTATCATATTATATCCCCTTGGCCTTTCATGATGTGGAGTATGGATATAGTGGGAAAGCTACCAAGAGCTCCGGGAGGAATAGTCTTTATGCTGGCAATGACAGACTATTTCTCAAAGTGGATCGAGGCTGAATCTTTTGTTCAAATCAGAGAGAAAGAAGTTATCTCATTCATCAAGCGCAACATCCTGACAAGATTTGGAATCCCAGTAGAGATAGTATGTGACAAAGGCTTGCAGTTCATTGGCAAGAGGACCACCAACTTCTGTGCCAGTTGGGGAATCAAAATGATCACTTCAACACCTGTCCATCCTCAGACTAACGGATAGGCCGAGTCAAGCAACAAAATCATTATCAATAACCTAAAGAAAAAGTTGGGGTCTAAGAAAGGAAAGTGGGCCGAGGAACTACCCTTTGTTCTTTGGGCAGACATGACCACTTCAAAGAATGCTACAGGTCAGACTCCTTTCTCATTGGTGTTTGGAGCTGAAGCAGTTATCCCGACAGAAATGGTTATCCCTACAGCTAGAGTCAGTCATCAAAATCCCGAAGATAACACTCAAAGTTTACTTGAAGATTTAGATGCACTAGAAGAACTCAGGGATTTAGCAAAGATCAGAATGGCCTCTTATCAATAGAAGATTGCAAAGTCCTACAACAAAAATATCAGGGTTCGTAGATTTCAAGAAGGGGATTTGGTTCTCCGAAAAGCCTTTCAGAATACTACAAATCCTGCAGATGGAAAGCTTGCACCAAAGTGGGAAGGTCCTTACTTGATAGATTCGGAAGCAGGAAAGGGGGCATACAAATTGTCCACTTTGGATGGTGACTTACTACCAAGGGCTTGGAACACTATCCACCTCAAAAAATATTTTATGTAAGATCTCTATCCCGAGGATAATTTAACAGTAATGTTAAACAAATAAGGTATGTATTCTAATTTATCTTTTTATTTTTTCAATATTATTATTCTTCTATCCTAGTACTGACTTAAGCATCGAAGGGGTGTTAGCAAGGCTAACACCCGCCCCTCACTTAGAGTTGATTGTTTTGTAGCTTGAAAATATGTGGTATCCCCACATGGAATGGAGTTAAAGTAGGCCATGTCGCCAGTATCTTTGGGTCTTGTCGCCAGTTCATCTCTAAGGTTTAAGGGGTTTTCACCTCTTCTTAAGGGCCTTGTCGTCAGTCGGCCTTTGTCGCCAGTTAAAGGTATTATTCAATACTTTCTAAGGTTTAAGGGGTTTTCACCTCTTCTTAAGATTGCCTGTAGCGCACGTTTATTCGGCCGTAGTTTGAGAGACGGGGCCAGCACATGAAATATAGTGACTTGTTACCTCGTTATCCCCAGCTATTGGTTTGAATCTCAAGTTTATGGTAGACGTACCATTTCCTAAGGTTTAAGGGGTCTTCACCTCTTCTCACGGGCCATGTCGCCAGTTTATTCCTAAGGTTTAAGGGGTATTCACCTCTTCTCACGGGCTATGTCGCCAGTTCATCTCTAAGGTTTAAGGGGTTTTCACCTCTTCTTAAGGGCCTTGTCGCCAGTTTGTTTAGGCCTTGTCGCCAGATTATTGAGGCCTTGTCGCCAGGATTTATGACAATATTTTCAGGATAACGCTGATATTACGATTCTATTGCTAAATCCCCAGGATTTGAAGGATATTCAAAACAATGATCTTATTGCAAAGATAAAACGGTGTAGATGATTTCCAGGTTAATTGATACACGGTTCTGGTATAAATTACTATTTGCAAGTATTTTATCTAAATTTTATGACTTGATATTGGTTTATTGGTAAAACTTAAACTATTACTTAAAGATTGTTCGTAAAACTTAGATCTTTTCTAAGAATGGAAAAAGTAAAAAGATGCCAATATAAGTCATAAAAGGTTGTGCTAATATTATGATGCAGGAAAAGATAATCCGGGTTTCACTAAAAACGGAGCCCATTCACCCGAACTATCATAATTGTTCTAAATGCAGAAAGTAAAAGACGGTTTGGGTTTTGTCCTGAACCAGGATCCCTCCACCCAAACCATTATCCTGAGCCTACTACGTTGTCCTTACATAAACAAAATAGAAATTGTTCAAAACTACCATTAAAAACACATAAAAACAACCTGTAAACCAGGTTCAAACTTTCCACCTTCAGCATCATCACCTTCCTTCTTCTCTAAATCCGCCGCCTCCCCTGCCTTAGTCTCCTTCACGTCCTCACTAGCTCTAGCATCTTTGGTCACCTCAGAAGTTCCAGACGTCTCATCCTCTTCAGCTTCTCCCCCCTTAGCATCTTGAGCTTCTTCTTCAAAGCCACGGAATTCCATGAGTCCATCACATGACCTTTTGCTTGTGCTTCCTCTAACATGTAAGGCCCCGTTACCGGTAGCCCTACTCTCGTGTTGGATTTACTCATAAACGCAGTTCTAAATATCATAGTTAATTAAAATATTCGCGGAACATTAAAAACATTCAAACCATTACATTCCATTACCATAATTCTTGTCTTATCGAGCATTCATAGTCATTTAAAAACAAATCATAGTCTTGTAAAATAAAACATCATAGCAAAATCTTCAGATGCCAGCTTCGTCCAACTCTGCCATGTGTCCTCCTCAAGCTACCTGCCTCATTCTACTCACCTGCGTGCATACTAAAAGTCAGCTACGCTGAGTGAGTTCTAGTTAATCACATAATCATACAATACCTTCTTACATTTCATACTTAACCTCTTAACTTTCTTTCATACACACATAAGTGCATATACTTTCATTCTTACCTTCATACTTTCTTTACATACATAATCATACGTTTTAAAGAGCCTTTCGCCCTATAACCTCACAGATATTATAAGGGTCTGGTCCCTGACATCACAGATATTATAAGGGTCTAATCCCTAACATCACAGATATTATAAGGGTCTGGTCCCTAACATCACAGATATTATAAGGGTCTGGTCCCTAACATCACAGATATTATAAGGGTCTGGTCCCTAACATCACAGATATTATTAGGGTCTGGTCCCTAACATCACAGATATTATTAGGGTCTGGTCCCTCTTCGTTACCATACAACCATGTCTTTCCTTCGTTTGTTAACTTTATCGCATTCATACATATAAGCAAATACATTATACTTACCTTATACGTAACACTACAACCTGACAGTACGTGCAATATCCGAAGATCGTTCACGTACTAACAAGCAATCATTCATATATTTCACATCATTCATATAAGGCATACACTTATCACTTAGGATAAGTGTACTAACAAACATATCGAGTATGCACACAGCCCCGAAAACATAACACAGAAGTGGGGCTAGAAACTCACCTGAATCCTGTTACGCTCTCCGTTAATCGTTATTCCCTTCTTGAGCTGTGCACGGCTAACTGTATAATATTTACATGTATCAATTAGCTACTACTACTCATGTTGTATTTCTATCTTTATATAACCCACGACGAACGGGGGTCCGGGGGCAGCGCCCCTGGCAGCGGGGTCTAGGGGCGGCAGCCCCTAGCAGGGTCCAAGGGGCAGAGCCCCTGGCTGGGGTCGAACTTGCTAACTCCAGCGAACTTATCATTAAGCGAACTTAACAATAAGCGAACTTAACATTAAGCGAACTTACTGTAAGCGAACTTAGTGTTAAGCGAACTTAACATTAAGCGAACTTACTGTAAGCGAACTTAACATTAAGCGAAGTTAAGCATTGAGCGAACTTATAATTAAGCGAAGTTAAGGCTCGGCGAACTTAGCTTTAGGCGAAGTTATCATGGGCGAACTTATCACCAGGCGAAGTTAAGGCTCGGCGAACTTAGCTTTAGGCGAACTTGCTTGCAAGCGAAGTTAAGCTTGCAGGCGAAGTTAAGCTTTGCAGGCGAAGTTGCCCAGCTGCCGTCTCTGTTCAAACTTAATCACCAAAATCACCCTTATGTCATCGAGAATTTCTTGGATATTACGTTAACTAACTCCGCGATCATTCCCATGGCCTTGTTTGGGTAAAACTTAGCCCGGAATGACGTAAAGTTTGGACCTTTATGGTAAAAACGTTCAATACTAATGTTAAGGGTTCAGTAATCGAGCCGTTTCCATTTTCTGGTTCATTACACTCGTATTTATCATCAAGTTTACAACTTTATGTTCCGTTTATACCCGATCTACTCTCGTTCTAAGTTTCAAGACTAAACGTTTATAAAAACGAAATCTTTAGGATCAAAACATACATTTTATACGTTCGGTGTGGTCGCGGTTTGCTTG
Source organism: Bidens hawaiensis (assembly GCF_021521415.1). Taxonomy (NCBI): domain Eukaryota; kingdom Viridiplantae; phylum Streptophyta; class Magnoliopsida; order Asterales; family Asteraceae; genus Bidens; species Bidens hawaiensis. Next base: position 6,647 of record NW_027497138.1, on the reverse strand, counting down.
GTTATCTCGTATATTGAAGATCTAATAGTGGTCGGCTTGATTTTTGGACTCGAATCCGCTCTCTCTCTCTCGGCCGTATGAGGTGTAGTGTATGTGTGTGTTTTTGAGTGTGTAGAGATTAGGATGGAAAGAAATGAGGTTTAGGGTTTTATGGTGGTTTAGGGGATATTTATATCCCTTAAAGCCCATGGACCTAAGGCCCATTCCCATTTAACCCACCTTAATTAATCTAAGTCCATGATCCGTTCTTTACTCGGTATTAACTAATTAATAACGCGAAATCACTAAACGTAACTTTCTTTATTTATTATTAGAATATTTAGGATGTTACATAACATCTTGATTATCGACTTCAGAATGCTGGCGGCTGCACACTTCTTGGCTTCCTCTAAGAACTCGGTCTTCTCCAACTCAAATGAGGCTTTGAGATCCGAAATCTCTTTATCCTTCTTTTTGAGTAGCTTGTCCTTGGTGTCAACAGCTTGTAGAAGATCGGCGAGCTTGGCTTCAGCCTCTCTCTTAGACAATTCAACACCTTGGGATATCTGTCGGTAACTTTCGGTTTTCTGTTATTCCCAAATTAATATTAGTTTTTCTGCAGATTACTATTTTTCAGGATAAGCAAAAAATACTTACTGCTCCAAGAAAGTTAGCAAGAGCTTGAAGCTTCTCCACAGCATCAGAAATGGTCATGTCAGCAAAAGGCTCGGTCTCGGCCGAAGTGGTGGCTTTCCTCTTCTTCTGTGCGGCACTTTTTTGGCGAGTTGTTGGGACTCTCACCGACGGAGAAAGTGTCTTGGAATGTTCTTGCTTCACCACAGTCCTATCCTCAATAAGATCATCCAAATCTACTAAGCTAAAAGACTTTGGCTTCGGCATCCCTACACAATGATTTATCGAGTTATTTTCAAGATAACAAAATCCCTAGAAAGCCTAATATCCCCAAAACACTTACCAGAATTCATGCTTTCAGCAGGTTTTGCAGCAATCACACTCGTTTCTCCTGTTTCTTCTTCTAAGCAAAACTCCCTTTCCTCTGCTGGAATCTTGAACAACGTCTTGAGCCTTTTCTTCGTATCCTTCCTAAGCTTTATCAAATCCTCAAACACAACTGTCAAAAAACAAACCATGTTAAGATGAATCATTTGCAAAGAGAAGTTTTATCCTATAGATTTCCTACCCTTATGAACCCATTTAGTAGGCAAGTTCATCCCATTAGGAATAGAATCCTGACGAACGAAAAAGAAATGTTTTTCCAATCAGGGTTGCTACCGGACATCTTGGGAACCATGTAAAGACGGCTGGACTTGGATTGAAGACAATAGCGAAAGAATCCGTGAGTCCGGAGGTTATAAGTTGCGGCAATCTCAGGCACACCTATGGATAGTCCACGGGTTTTGTTCAGACGGTCTACTGTTGCCAAAACCCTCCACACCATCGGCATGACTTGTGAATACGAGAATCCGGTCACGTCAAAGAACTCTTGGATGAGCGGGGAAAACGGATATGAAAGGCTGATCGAAAATGGATAATAAAAGAAACACACCCAGGTTTTGGAAGAAAAGTCGGCTTTGGTTTTGGGGTCGTAAGGTCTAATAATGGCTTCGGAAGGCAGCAAACCTGAATCTTTCAAGAACCTGATGTCAAGATCCTTGAAAAGACATTGGTCTTCATCAGTCGCCGGAATGAGAGCTTGGTCAATGAAATCATCTGAGGTTGTGAAACAGAAAGGATTGGGCGCACGAGGGGTTCTTTTCCTCATTTTTTATGTGGATCGGAAGAAAAACTTCAAGAAATTAAGAAGATAAGAGAGGAGAACTAACCTGATTATGAATCGGTGGAAGATAATTATGGTGAAGAAGATTGGGAATGCTTTAATTATAACCTAGAGGAACAGTTGTAGAGTCTCCTCGATTCCCGCAACACGTCATTTCAAACTGCAGAGATAACATTGATTTTAAAATTCAAAATTTTTACAGTTGTCATGCGGTAAAAATTGGGGGCAATTGTTGGGTGCGGATTTTTATCCTCGGAATTGAGCCTAACTTAAGGATGTTGACTTAAGCTGTTATTCTGAAGAAGGTACGTTGACTAATTCAATTGTCCTATATTATCTGATTGTTTTGCAGATAAGAGCACGTGTTAAATATGTTTATAAGAACGTGGATTGCAACGGAATGCTACTTGAACTTCGTCAACAAACAACGTGGGCAATAACGGCTTGTTAAAGACTTAGTCTAAGGTTTCCGGAATAATCGGAATAACAGTTGTAATCTTCTTATTATAAATTCGAGCTGATAGTATCGATAGGTCACACACAATTCACTTGTTTAGCTGCTAGTACTCATTGTATCACTTAGCTCACGATTACCAATCATCTCCAACCTTTGTATTCACAGGTTTTGTTATTAATAATATCGACGGTGATAGTTTTCACCGTCCGGGGGTTTTTTGTGCCGGAGATCATAATAATCCAGCGTAATTCGACCAAAAGTTAAGTTCATAATCTTTAACCAAAGAGATTCGACTAAAAATTACGTTGTAAACTCTTAACCGAAACGAAGATTATCATAATCAAGGGTTTTTTCCCTCGTAATCATATCCTCATGTTCAATCTTTTTACCATTAAGCACCTTGTCTCACGCACTAATTTGATCAAAAGTTAGTTTATTAATTTTTGACCGAAACAATATTCTATTATAGATGTCTTTAAAATTAAAGAAAATGTATTTTTGGTCAATCAATGTCTTCCAATAACATGGGTAATTCAAATGGTTAGTCATTTTAATATTTTTTACATTTTAAATATTTTTTAAGAATGCATTTTTTTTGTAAACGTGTAGCTTCAACGTCAAAAGAACTACTTACTAACTTTTTAAACGGTAACATTTTATTTTAAATGCGTTAATACGCTATATTGTATTAAATATAATTTTTTTATTAAATAAAATTGAGTAAATAAAAATTAATATGTTATTAACTAGAAATTAGGCACTTGTAACAAAAAATTATAAACGATTTTTAATATATTTATTATTAACTACATTATACCTTTTTGATAAAAAAAATTTTAATAACATTTACACATTTCTTTTTTCTATTTACATTTTTAGAAATGATATGAAACATAATTTTTAGTTATCCAATATTATTTTATTTTCTTAAAATAAATTTAAATATATGTTTAATTAAGATGTGTATACAATCAATTTATGTTAACTAGAGGCTCAAAGATATTTCTCCATTATTTTTTTTACTTATATTTGGTTAACTCAATTTATATTGTTTCTATACTTTGCCACAAAATTCACAAATTTAGTTGTGGTCCATATAAAAAAACATTTTTTTGGTTTTTAAGTAAGATCATACCAAAATTATTTTGACTCATAGATTGGTTCTAAAAGTCGGTGTGCCAATAATGTTACTAAGGAATATGGAGCAGAAGAACAGTTGTGTGATGGAACTAGATTGCGAGTAATTAATTTGGGTAGACGATTTGTTGTAGTAAAAGTTATTTCATGTACTAATACTGGTTATCGCACTTACATAATTCATTGTGGTCTAACACCTTCAGATAAAAAACTTTCGTTTAAATTGAAGATAAGATAGTTTTTTTCTTGTTGTATTATGTTTTGCAATGACCATTAACAAAAGCGAAAGTCAATCTCTAGCAAGAGTTGACATATATCTCATAGACCCGGTGTTTACACATAGACAACTCTATGTAGCTTTATTAAGAGCGAAGAGTGGTGCTAAAATTCTTATATTAAACAAGGAAGACAAAATTACAAATAAAGAATAATTATAGTTTATAAGAAAATCTTTTTAATAGCTAATTTTATATTTTTAACTTTTGATTATGTTTTCAAAGAATGAAATTTGAATGTTGTTTGGGTTTATCTTTGTATTTCACAATCATTGGTTTTCGTACAAATATTATTTACAACTTAAAGTATGTTGTCGTCCCGAAAAACATATAACAACTTATATTGACCTTTCAAATGACACGTGTTTGTTTGAAACTTTAAATATTTCCACCTGTGTTGTATACGGGTTAATAACCTAGTGAAATATAAAGTAGTTAAACGAGTCATATTTATGTTTGATACTTGTGTTAAATGTGTTATCTCTAACATGATAAGCACGATAAGACATGTTTTGATAACACTAGACTTGATAGTGTTTGTTAATTCACTTATATCGACTGATTTTGGCTTCAACACCAAAAAAAACAAATGAAGTTGCTTTACATTTTAAACTAAAAGTATACAAAATAAAATTTAAAATGTTGAGGATATTAAACACATGATTTGCATTTTGCAAACACAAACTTATATTAGAGGATACAAACTTACAAGACGCCTGATAAAAAAAACAACGAAGCAATTCAAAAAAAAAGAAATTACACAAATCTTTCAAATTTAAGGACTTAAACGAGGATCTATTTCTTATTTATACACACACATGCCAAAGATTTAACGTCTTCGATCACCTTACTGATTAGAATCTCCTTCCCTTCAAAAACGCCTTCATTTATTCCTCTCCAAATACGCCAGCAAGCTGTCATAATGATCCCTTGAAGAATTAATCTTCATTATATTGCATAAAGGTGCGATTTTATGAAGAAAAAAAAATCACAAACCGAGAAAACGAACATAGGGTGGATTTACACCAAGAGCGATATCCGATTTGCAAACTCACACGATGTTAGTAAATGTGCAGCAGTTTTAGTAGCTTCATCACAAAAAAAGGCAACCTCATAGTGTCGACTGGAATATTTCTTTGGAACAATCCAACCCGAATTGAGATACTATTCATTTCCGCTTTTTACATAAAGATACACCCACCTTTTTTATCACCCAATTATTTCAACTAATAACAAAAGGCGAGTTTGCACCGGATGCATAAACCAAATCATCAACACTAACAAAATTTACGATGATTGTAGATTTGTTTGATTTTTCATTTACGATGATTGTAATTTTTAGTTATAAAATTCGTCAAATTGATGTGTAATTGGATCATTTTATGCAATCATGGATGAGAAATGAAATTAATTAATGTATTCGAAAAAAAAATAAAATAAAAATAGTATCTGTTGAAGATCTAAAAAAAAGATTTGTTAACTACAATCGTCCATCAATCATTATCTTAGATCTTTTAGGTTATTAAAAACTATACTAGTTGCATGCATGAAACGTGAAAATTGTAGCAAATACTAATTTATTTTGAAAATAAATTTTTTTTATGATTATTAAACACTGTGTGCAAAATACTTTATAGGTGCATCAGAACTATTAAAACATTGCATCAAAGTTACAATAGTGTGTCTAACTTATTTTAACGATGTATTTAAAATTATAAATTTTTTTCACTGACTTAATGAGTTTTGATCAACATGTAGATAAACATACATAAAGGTGACATATTACAACGGTGCACCCAACCTTTTAGGTTTAACACTTCTATCATGAATTTCGTGTGTACATGTATATAACCATTGGGTAAGCTATTCGGCTTCATCGTTTAGTCAGGTACACCGTTGCCAACCAATCGGGCAGGGAAAACCTAAGATGGTGAGGGGTATTCGACCGTTGGCAACCGTATCTGATGAAGATCTATAATTAATAATTATTTTAGATATTTTAGCATTTAAAAAATACTAGTTGTTCCATGCATGAAACGTGATAATTGAAGCAAATATCTTATTATTTAAATAAATATTTATAAGTTTATTATATCAAATATTTAAGTTTTTATATGATTATGTAAAAGTTAAAATAACATTAAATAAATAACTATATATATATATATATATATATATATATATCATGGACCATGACATGTTATATTGTCAAACTTGTTCACTACTTCTAAAGTCATAAAAACGTTACATAACACCAAAATCTTAATAAACTTATCATGTTTGATATCAATAAAACCATGGATGCTAACCATGGTCAAGATCAGCCATCCAAACGAGTGGTGGTTTGCGGTGGTGGAATAATCAGAGTTTGTACGGCTTACTTTTTGGCCAAGAAAGGCGCGGCTGTGACACTTATTGAGCGATCACGCATCGCTGGTGGCGCCTCAGGCAAAGCGGGCGCCTTCATCGCGCTTCATATGTGTGATGGTGGGCCCCTCTCATTGTTGGCCCGTGCTAGCTTCGATCTCCACCGTTCCCTAGCTGAAGAACTCGATGGATCGAAATCCTATGGTTACCGTCCACTTACCACCCTCACCATCACCGTTGGTGAATCGGAACCAAAACCGCCGTCTGAAACGCTTATTTTACCATCGTGGGTGGATGGTCGAGTTAACCCAGGAGAAATCATTGGTATTGTTTTCCGAGTTTGCTATATGTTATATTACTATTATCAGATTTATTATATATCTTTAAGTTTACGTTCTGTTATTAAGTCTCATCTAACGAAAGAAAAAAGGATTTGGAATGATGTCATGAAACATCGTATTCCATAGATTTTATTTAAGAAATAAATGACGAGAAATCGAAGAAAATTTTATTTCCTTTATTCCAAATCATTTTAAATCGAAGAGATTTGGAAGGAAACTATTTTTACCACAAAGTATTTAACTTTTTATTTTTACTTTTTTAATTTTTTTGAACGCGCAAACACGATAGTTAA